>NC_084821.1:34699468-34957844 GCF_958449725.1 Rosa rugosa | reverse complement strand
AAGGACTAAACTGTTTAATTTATAAAGTAAGAGACTGAACTGTCGACGCACCCAAAGTACAGGGGGGACCAGTAATTTTCCCATATATATATATATATATATATATATATATATATATATATGTATATGTACAGGCTCGTTCTGAGGCGGACGTCTGTAGTGCCATAAAAGTGCAGACGTCCGGGATTTCTCACTGATCAAGCTTAAACGGCAGCGCGGCTTTTGCCGAACGGAGGCATGTGATTAAGAGTCCTCTGTTTTTAGGTTTTTGTTTTAGATTGGGAGCCTCTGTGATTTTTTTCTTCGATTGAAGGAATAGATTTTTCAGAATCATTGGATAAACAAATTTTCTTGAGGGTCGGTCAATAATTCTTTCTTTTTGTATTGATGCACTAGGTCACAAACTAACTGTAATACCCCGAAAATTCGTTATTAATTTATGATGATTTTTCAGAAATTATTAAGTTGATTGTTAGGACGATTTCGTGGTTCGGAGATGGAGTGGAAGTGTTTCGGACGAATAATCACTCGAAAATATTTTATTTCGTGGAGTCAAACGGTTGACTTTTTAATTATTGAGGTTTTCCGAAAACTTCTTTCATGAAAGTCGTAGAGCGCATCAACACGAGTTCGTGGATATATGGAACGCAAAAATCCGAGTTCGTATGAAGAAGTTATGGCCAACGGAAAATGTTTCCAATTTTGGATAAATAGGTATAAATTAGGAAATTTTCAGAAAAAAAAAAACGCTAATTTCCAAAAATGGAAATCCGACCCGGATTTCTCTCCCAAGCCGCCGACTCGAACCAACTTGATTTTCTGGCCATATCTTCATTGCCATGCCTCCAATCCAACTGCCACCGGTCCCATTCGAACCGCCTCTTCATCCTCTTCAAGTCTGTGGTGGCGGTGCGCGGCGAATTGCTGCCTGGACGACACAGCAATGACGGTTGCGCGTTTTCGATCCGCCGTGATTTCTCCCATTTTTGGCCACCTCTGGCCGCACCACCGGTCGCGTTGGAACACCCAGGAGACGTACATTAATCGCTCCAAGTGGCTTGAAGCGATTTGCAGCGAGGAGGGAGAATTGAGCAAATCAGATTCTTGGGTTTTTTTTTCTGGATTCTTGAAGTTTCGAGGTAAATTCTGACTTACTCTTTCGTTTCTGGTGTCAAGCCCCGATTTTTAAACACACTTAAAAAATCAATATATATATAATCTTATAATTATACATGCGTGATGATTCAGCCATCAATACAAAATACCTGGAAAACATTTTCCTTTTCAACCAAGTACATACTGATGCCCTGAACCCACTATGTCATTACAGACTCGCTCCGCAGAGTCAAATATTACACAAGTTACGAATTAAATTGCCACAACAATATAATAAGTAAATGCTCCTCAGAGCTTACTACAAGCGGAAGTCTTAATAACGGTAAAGTCACAAAATTGGCTTCCTACCTTAAAGCTGCTAGCACGGTACCTCAGTTTCATCCACGATTACCCTAACATGCAGGATTAACCCCTACACCTTTGAATAGTGCACCAGGTTGCCACATAACAAACCTGGTAAGCATATGAAAGCTCGTATGAGTAACTCAAAATACACACGCACAACTCACCCAACGAGGAAAACCTATCAACTCGCGAAAAAGGAACACACACCTTGTTTTCCCAAAACAACACATTCTTTTCCCAAAAGAAAACAACACAAGCCACCCCGTGACAAAAATCATATTAATTGAAACTCTGACAATTAAATATGCACTTCCCCAAAGCTCACAACAAAAGTCACTACGTGACAAAATCATATAAATTGAAACTCTGACAATTTAAATATGATACACAAGTACGTCCACCCTGGACGTTTAAAAGAAAGAATCCCTGAAACTCCATTTTAAAATACATTCTCAAATCAACAAAAGTCACCCCGTGACAAATCATATTAATTGAAACTCTGACAATTCAATATGACCACAAGTTCCACTTGGACATTTAAAAGAAAGAATCCCCGAAACTCCCTTTTAAAACACGTACTCATGAACATCAAGTAGCTCCCCGCTACTCCCCATGATGTACAATGGCAACAGACTAGAGCTCTAAATGATCGTATCCACTCACCCGGCCAAAGGCGTGAAGTCCCGATATATATGTCTGAGGTCACTCCAGCAACCCCGAATCCTCAGACCTCCCCGGTCGTCAGATCAAAACATTTGAAAGCGGTAACTCATGACCAAATGTTACTCAACTCTCAAAAGGATATGTCACCCCGTGACCTCCGATCGTCAGACCTCCCCGGTCGCCAGATCAAAACATTAAACAAGTCGCTCTGGACCCAAAATGTTAAACCAGATCAAAAGGATATGTCACCCCGTGACCTCCGAATCTCCAGACCCCCGGTCATCAGATTCAAAATATTAAGCAAGCCACACTGGACCCAAAATGTTAAATCAAATCAAAAGGAGAAATCACCACCTGTGACTCTAAGATCTTCAGACTCCCGGTCGTTTGATCAAAACATTCAAATCTCATTAAAGCAACTCACACCAAATCTTGACACTTTTCAAACAATAGAAATTCCCAATTCCTAAAACAATGTTTCCCGAAAAGTCAAGCCTCAAAACAATAGAATGAAACCCATCAATCCCTATTGCTTAAATCACCTATCAACCCATAAGAATATACATATTTCACGTAAATATATAGGGAAAATTTCACAAACAGTACACCAAGTAAAGGCCACTAATAATTCTTATACATAAAGTTCCAAACCAAACATTTTGGTACACAAAATCTGAAACTCGACCCACTATCAGTACACGACGTCAATTTTTGACACCAAAATGTCCATTATGCCCTCAGTTCTTTTTTTTTTAATAATTTTTTTTTTCTGTTATTATTATTTTTTCCTTCGTTTTTATCTCTTTCTTCTTCCTTCTTCCGGCTCCACGAAACCCACCTCTGTTTTCATGGAGAAGAAGCCCGAGCTCACCCACCTCTGTTAACTTCTCAGCCACCAAAATAAGATAACACAGGTGCACACGCACTCTGAAAAAAGAACAAGATGTGAGAAAATTTTAAGATAAAAAGAAAGAGCAACGAACCAATTCTCTTTTCCTCTCCTCTAACTTGTCTAGTATAGCTTTCTTTGATGATTCCATGTCATCTCCAGTTTCAACTGATGTTTTGGAGTTGCCAACAGCTTCATCTAATCCGCGAGATCGATTGGTATCCAATGCTGTTTGTGCATTTTCCAGCTCATCTCTCAAATTCTTTTCAGTGTCCTCCAATTCCTGATAACAATATTCATCAATTTCAACAAATTGGCTTAAAACTTAACTACAACGCATATCCTCAACATTATAAGTAACTCCGCTTCCTCAATCTTCTCCTGTATTTTACTTTCACAGTTTGATATAGCCTTTTCATATGCAACATTTTCCTCCTGCAATGTCACCTCTCTCAACTGGGCCTGTCCACAAGTACAAACAGGAACTATATCAACAAAGGAAACATAAAAAGGCACTGATCACCTACAACCATGAAACTCAACCAGGACCAAAAACAAGGAAAAATCCCTGAACTTTAACACAATTTGAAATAGCCACAGCTACACCACAATTTGTCTCATAGAGAGAGAGAGAGAGAAATCCCTGAACTTTAACACAATTTGCAATAGCCACAGCTGCACCACAATTTGTCTCATAGAGAGAGAGAGAGAGAGTTTTTAGAGTGAGAAGAAGTGAGAGAGAGAGAGAGAGAAAAACAATGGGAAAATCTAACTCCTGCTTCAAAATCAAAGACCCAGATAGAGAAACCTCCTAATTCGAATTAAAAGCAACACGACCAGATAAGAAAGATCCAAACTTTGAACAAGATATGCAACAATTCAGAGTTGTACACAAGAATCACAATCAAATTCAAAAACCCAGCTACTAAATTAGAGCAGAACCTGTTCTCGGGTGGAGGAATGGGTGTTCAATTGGAGGGCAAGGGCGGCGTTGGAAGCGAGGGAGTGAGCGTGGAGGTGAGGAAGGCGGCGTTGGAAGCGAGGGAGTGAGCCCGGAAGGAGGAAGAAGAAAGAGATAAAAACAAAGGAAAAAAAAATAACAGAAAAAAAAAATTATTAAAAAAAAAAAAAAACTGAGGGCATAATGGACATTTTGGTGTCAAAAATTGACGTCGTGTATTGATAGTGGGTCGAGTTTCAGATTTCGTGTACCAAAATGTTTGGTTTGAAACTTTATGTATAAGAATTATTAGTGGCCTTTACTTGGTGTACTGTTTGCGAAAATTTCCCAAATATACACACACACACACACACACAGTCATTCACTCTGGAATGCCACTAATACCAACTATAGTTTGCAGTTCACTAAATAACTCTCAAAACGATAAAGGTAACTTCGTTCGTAAATGAACATTGTGAGATTACTCACCTCAGAATCCTGCTGCGTCTTCTATACAGAACCGAACTAACACTCACACCAACAACCCGTCAAAAACATCTTGAAAAGCACCTAATCACCGATGATCTCAAATCAGTACATGAATCACCAAGTGATTAAAGTTCGAATCCCCTAATCGAACAACAACCCTGAAAGTAATGCCAATCGAGGCGAAACCTCATCTGAGACCACCCAAAGTCTCTAAAATACTTCTATGATCGATATGTCAAAACCACAAGTCGATCTGACAATCGAATCCACACGGATCGAAACCCGAACGGTTCGAAATCACAAAAACCCTAACATGCTCATACGATCTCCAAAAATTACAAACTATATATCGAAATGCTCGTATCGACGAGTAGATCACAAGGAGGGGCAGAAACTACCCTATAGGTGGCCAGAACCCGCCGGAAAGCACCACCATAGACGGCGGTGTCGCCGCTGTCAAACTCAAAATTTGGCCACAATTCCTAAACTAAAAATCTTCTTCACAACATGTACACCAACTTTCCCAACTATCACAAAGTCTGAATTGAAGCCATATGGCCAGAATTTACCTCGAAAGCTCGGAAAACCCGTGAAATCCTAGTATTTCAATTCCAAAATTCAACTTCCACACTTTTAATCGATGCAAGACACCTTGGGGAAAAGCATCTACGTCCTTTGGGCTCCAAAAGCCCTCAAGAATCACAAGATAAGGTGACCGAAATCTTCAGTTCCGACGAAGGCGATTTGCAGCTCCACCGCGGCCTCTTCCAGTCGATGTAGCTCCTTCCATAGCTCGAATCTTGCTTCAATTGTTTCACAGATTTCTAGAGGAGGATGAGACGAAGAGAACCCAAGTTGTTTGTCGTCCTATGGTGGCCGGAGGAGGGAGAAATCGCCAGACGAAAATCAGTCCCCGTTTCGGCGTGGGAGAGAAGAGACAGAAAAATTTCAAAAAATGGGAACTTTGATTTTTTTCCTATTTAACCAAAATGGAAACTTTTTCTGATGGCCATAACTTCTTCGTACAAACTCCGATTTTCACGTTCCACATGTCCACGAACTCGCATCGACGAGCTCTACGACTTTTATGAAGGAAGTTTTTAGAGAAACCCAACGAATAAAAAGTCAACCTTTGCCCCCCCCCCCCTTCTAAAATGATGCTTCCTGAATAATTATTCGCTCGAAACACTTCTGCTCCATCCACAAGATACGAAACAGCCCAATAACCACTAATTAAATTCCAAAAAATCCTCAGAAAATAATAACGAATTTCCGGGGTATTACATCTGGACTTCATGGTAGTTATGAAAGTTTTTGTGCATGCTGAGGTGAACATTTTGGCATAGGTCTCATGACCCATTTTAGGGGTTGCCGGCGACGTGTGGTGCCCACACGCAGCCACTAACGGAAAGCATGTTGATATATTATGGGGTCATGTTGTCATCATTTGAAGTATGCTAGGTTTTCCGTAATTTCGATTATCTCAGTTTTCGATCCGTGAGGATCCGACCGTTGGATCGACTTGTCGTTTTGAGAAATTGATTCTACAAGTGTTTCGGAGACCTCAGGAGGTCTGGGAGGAAATTTTTTCTTGATTGACGAAATCTTCGGTTTTTGGTTAAAGTGCTTGGTTTGAACCGTAACTGCTTTCGTTTTAATCGTATACTAAGTTGAGACCATATTTTACTTAGGTGCTTGATGGATAGGGTTCTGTACTTTATCTTAACTTTGAGAGAAGATGCAACTGGATTTAGAGGTGAGTAAGTCTCACGGAGTTCATTTATGAATGAAGTTACTTTATTATTTGGAATTATTTTTTTAATTGTGAAATTATTTTCTGGAAATAAACATTTGTTTTAAATTATATGAACTTGATATCGTCTACGGTTCATAGGTAAGTTAAAATAAGGTTTTATTATAAAAATGATTTTTCTCAAGTTTTGCAATTGTGGACTATAGTTGGTATTAGTGGCATTTTTGAGTGAATGACTACGTGTGTGTGTGTGTGTGTATATATATATGTATGTATATATATATATATATATATATATATATATATATATGTATGTGTGTGTGTGTATATATATATATATATATATATATGTATCGGTGAACTTGTTGTGATGCAAGCAATATTTGTGAGTGAGCTCATATTATTGTTTTGGTGTATGATTTTTGGGGAAACAATATGTTGCGGGAAATAGTATTTTCTATTGTATTGAAAAGCATTTGAAGATGTAGGAGTCACAGGTAGTGATTTCTCGATTTTGAGATTTGGGTAACATTTTGGGTCCAGCGTGACTCGTTTAAATGTTTTGATCTAAGGGTCAGGTTGGCCTAAGGATCTGAGGTTGCAGGTTGTAACCTCAGTGTAGGAATATCGGGATACCAAGCCTTTGGCCGGGTGATTGGTTACGATTCAGTTAGAGCTCTATTTTGTCTGCCGTTGTACTGTCATGGGGCATAACTTTGTGTTATGGCACTTGTGGGTATATGTTTTTAATAGAGAGTTTCGGGTGTGTACTTTCTTTTATTGTCCAGGTTGGACCGGAGTTTCATATTGAATTGTTAGGTTAACAATTTATATGATTTTGTCACTGAGCTTAATTTTATTGTCCAGGTTGGACAGGAGTTTCATATAGAATTGTTGGGTTAATGATTTATATTATTTTGTCACTGAGTTGACTTTTAATTTCCAGGTTAGATTGGAGTTTCATGTTGATTTGTTAGGTTAATATTTTATATGATTTTGTCTCCGTATGACTTGTATTGTTTCTTTTAGGAAAAAAATATTGGGTTTTTAAGGAATCTTGGTGTGAGTTATTTTCTTCGAGTTAAAAGGTTTTCCTTGTTATTAGTGTGAGTTGTTTGACTTGCTTATTTATTTTTCTTTTTCATTTATATTGTTTGACTTTAATGTAATCTCCTAAACTAAACTATATGCAGGGATTACTATGACTTCTATTGTTTGATTTTAATATATGTAATCTCCTGAACTAAACTGTATGCAGGGATTACTATGATTTGGATTGTGTGCTTTTTGCTGATCTCCTGAACTAATTTTCTATGCAGGGATCACTAGTTTTATTTAGTTTATTTGTGAGTGCAGTTGTGGTTGAGACTCGTAGTGAGTTGAGAAATGCTTTATTATGTCATTATGGTAATAATTGCTTCCTGTCGAGAGGAAAGAAAAATGATTTCTCAGATTTGTTGTTGAGATTTCAAATGATTTGGTTTGTCACGGTGGTAACATGTGTTTTTCTTGAAAGGATTTGATTTTGAATTAATCATTGAGTTGATTTGTTGTCCTTGAGTCAGAAAGGTGTTTTGTGATTATTTGGGTTTACTCACACGAGCTTGCAAAAGCTTACCAGGTTCGTTGTTTCAACTCAGTGCACTATTCCATGGTGTAGTGGTTATTGTGCAGGTCAGAGTAACGAGTAACTGTCGTTGAAGTTGAGGTTTTGTTGCTGTCATAGCTTGAATGTAGAAGTACTTTTGGTTTTAATCTTCCGCTGTGTGGTGGGTGTGATTACTCATTAAATTGTTATTCAGTTTATTTTGTAAATTCTTTTGTGATGTAATATGTGACTCTAAAGAACGAGTCGGTATTGACATTGTGGGGTCGGTTGGTTTTGTTGCATAGTTTAAATGAAATTTTTTCTAAATGTTCCTTTTGAGCTTGTTAGGTTTTCACGTTTCGGATTCGAATTTCTTTATTCGAAATTCAGGGCGTGACTCTAACATGATGACTTTGGCTTTTGCAGATAAGCTCTTGATGCCACTTGTCTGGATTGTAGAGAGAGAGAGACTGTTTTGGGGTAGTTGATGTGTAATACTGTAATTATAAATCTGTTTCAAATAAGTTCAGTGTCCTTATGGAGAAATATTTTTTGGACCCTAAATTTGTGGAGAAAATTTGAAAGACTTTTGTCCTTATGGGTCAAGGACCCCAACAATTGTTGGTAATTTGCTTATTGTAGCTTGTGTTAATTATTTTTCACCCAAAAAGAAATTAAATTCTTCTAATGCAAGATATAGGCAATTTAATTTATTTAGTTACTATAGATAGATAGAGCTAGAATATGTGAGAGTAATATATAACATTTCTAGCTCTGAGCAATTTGTCTTTTTCTGGTAATGGAAGTCCCTTGACCTAGAACGCAAGACCTATGTACTAACTAGAGTACCTTGTGCACCTAATATTTAAACTTCAATATTTTAAACATTATAAATTTTATAATTAGTAGTGATGCCATTTGAACTTCCATTTTCTGGTAGCCCCTCAGTTGAATTATGATCAATTGTCATAGCAACATGTGATTCTTCAGAAAGCACTGGCTCCTGAAGTAGTTGTGGTTGTTCAGTCTTGAAGTCTGCAGCGGATGCTAGTTCATGAACTGCTTCCGAAATCTTCTCTACACAAGCTACAACATCAATAAGAAGCAACGCCACCGCAGCGGATGGTATTGTTTCTAGCACATTAGCATCTTCCCATATGCCACTTTTGAGTAACGAGTCGAGGCTCTCAGCTGCTGCTAATGAGTATGCAATGTGTTGATCAGCTGATGATGACAGAGTCATTTTCTTGAGTGCTGCAGCTAATTCCTTCAAAGCTTTTCCGCATTCATTGCAAATATTTGTGCATGGTTCTTGAATTTTGCTTCGAATTTCAGCGGGCGCCTGCATTAAAAATGTCATTATCTAGTTAGATTTACAAATTCATAATCCGAGTGGTAGCAATGGTGTAAAGTAGGTTTTGGGTAGTATACTTGAATTTCAGTGTTCAGGTAAGTGTTAAGAGCTTCAATTTTATAGGCACACTGCCGACTTTGGGTTCCAACATTCAAGTACTTCTCCCATGGGTGACAGAACTTGAACCCGCCATGACCTGGTTCCCATCGTGCCAAGTTAGCCTGAAAAATAGAAACAATATATCATTATTAATTACTACTGAACTAGCATCCTAACCAAAAATTATTTGACAAGATCTTGAATTTATAATGTCTCTGCCTTCACCATGAACAAAACCGTACAAAACTCTTTCCGTAGTATCCTTGCTCAGTCTTCTCATTCTTAATGTGAAATATCCGATTGCAACACTCATAACATAAATTTAAATCATTTTCTTGGATAGCCAAGATATTTGTATATAATATAAGTAACAGTTTACATTCATAATACAACGCTAACTATTTGTTAGCTCATTACACGTACAACTTTATCTCACATAATCTGAACTGTTTATTACGTACGTACTATCAGATTTCTCTTCAAACCATATATCCTTTAAGTTTATTTCAACAAATGAAAACTAAATGGACGAAAATGATCGATAGTGGCGAAGGGATAACTGTCTTCAGATTTTCTTAATCTTCTTTTTTTTTTTCTTTTTTTTTTTTGTGGCTTTGCAAGAAGTTATTTCATCCAGAATGAATTTAGAATAGACAGTTTGTATTATGCAATATTATTGGGACATGGCCCCAAAAATGAATAGGTTCATATTGGAAAATAATATAAGTTTCTCTAAGATATAAAAGATATTCCATTTCTCAGTTTCACTTACCGTATTCAAGGCCTTTTGATGTAAGAACACTTTTATATCGCTGAAGCGAAGATTTAGTATCACTTAATGACAACCCATTCTCTGTTATGCCAAAGTATTCAAATCCAAATCCTGTAAATTACGTCAAAGTAGTGCTTAGTTGTAATTATATATATTAGTTGAAGCATCAGGTAGAAAATAACAAAGTGTTGATAGCATATATACGTACCTTCCATAAAATCCCCAAGCTTTTCCATGTTACCAGCAATTAAATTGTGGAGATCAACTCCAATCCACACAGGGCAAATGCAGATACAAACTATAATAGTAGTGCAGCCTCCTATAGCAACCGTTGAGAGCCTCCTGTGTGCCATGTCTAGTACCTGTTCGTCTTTGTAGCCGGATACCGAAACCAAGCAGAAGGTCAGTATGAATATCATCAGCCCATAGTCATGCCTTGCCTTTAACACGGGGAAGAATCTCAGGAAGGTCATAATTGCAGCTGCCAAACATGAAAACAGTTAATCTTATGAACATATCATGCTACTTTATGCGCTTAAACTCTCAATTAATTTGATAAAATAAAAAATAAATAAATAAAAAAACTCTGAATTAATTAGAAGCATGGAACACACCCACAACAAAGACGGAAAATGCCATCAATATGGGCTCCCCGACTTTTCCTCCCCAAAGAGTTGATATGTGATGAACTCCAACAGCTAGAGCACCAGCTAGTAACGTTGCCATCATCCTATTTATACCCCTTTCTAGGGTTCCTCCTGGAAAATGAAAGAAAGCATTAAAAGTGGGGAAACAAGATGCATTATTAGTTACTGAAAGTGTTTTAAAAAAAATTCTAGGCAGTGGCCAACTGCTCCATATAGTCTGGGCGGTGCATAAGTTGGCCGGATTTAAAAAAATGCTCAAAATATTTATCTTTTTTGGTCAAATACTTAAAAATAACTTCTTACATGTAAGTAGTCATTATATTTCAATTAATAATACTACCAACTATAGTTTTTTTTTTTTTTAATTGCACTTATTTCTATGTTTTATGATAAAATAAAATTAAAATAAACATCTGCCTAAACCCCGCCTTAGCTCCTAGGCACTAGGGCTCTCTCCACCGCACCTACTACCTAGCAAGTTTTAGAACATTGGTTATAAATTTTTTTTGGCCATTTTATATATGCCCTTCCACTAAGGGATCTCTTTTTTGGCCATTTTAAGGGATCATTGTAGGACCCACTTTTAGATAGTATTTCGGCATCTTGACCGTTCAGTTTTTAGGTCATAATGTATAGATCATTTCTGTAAATTTTCAGCTAAATTGATGATCGTTAAGGTAACGAACTAGATTAAATTAATGGACGAACCAAATCTGTCCAACTTAAATCATTTGTGTTTATATTTGTAAAACGCAGTTATGAATGCCTTATGATTATCAATTTGGTTGAAAATTTGCATAAATGATCTGCTCATATATACCTAAAAACTACAGTTAAGATGTGAATATGTGATCGAAAAGTGGGTCTAATGAGTAATCCCTTAAAATGGTCAAAAAAAGGAATCCTTAACTAGAAGGATCCTTTGTGTGTGTGTGTGTGTTAAGTAAACATTTACTTTTTTCTTCATTGACAAAAATTGATAAAAAAATTTAGAAGATTGAGTATTGGTAAGTTAATGGGAGTCGAAAGAGTACTGATCCAATTCCTTTTAAGATCAATTATATTGGGGCAATACACAATATTTTGCTCTTTTTTTATTCATTCACATTTTGATTCGAAAACATAACAAAATTTAATATATAATCATCCTAGCTAGACCTTGGTAGTTTATCAATTAAGATATCAATGATCATCATTACATTTCTAACCACTTAAGCACAACCACCTTATTTTGTTGTGACCTCTTAAGGGAGAGGGCATTTAACTATCACAATATACATGGGCTATTAATTTCTATGAACAAATGCGTTTTAATCGTGAAGGAGAGCTTCTAAAAGTACAGAATGCTTACCAACCGAGTACTCAAACACAAGGGCCACGGTCAAGACCGCCCACATTGCATCGACACCAAAGCCATCATAAAGCGGTCGATAGTAATAAAACAGACAAACCAACGTAATAGCCAACCCTACTTTGAACGAATGCACAATCCTTCTCGGATCATCCTCTGCGAGCTTCTTCCCCTCCCTCGCTACCTCCACTACCTTACCCCACGACTTCGCCGACACCGCCTTCAGCCACCGCAGCATACGGCCGCAAGGCCCTTTGCCGCAGCTTCCGTTCTCCAAATCATCAAACTCTGCAGAAGTCATTTCTGACAAGAAAGCAAAGCACTGCAAAGGAGAAGAAGAAGAGCAGATCTAGTTAACTCAAGTAAAGCGGTGCTGTGTGAAAATGCTCAATGTGGGAGTCATAAATATATAGAGCTGAAAGGAAAAGATGCTTATTCAAAAAAAAAAAAAAAATGCAAGACCTAGAAGATGAAAGAGAGACAGATCTTGGTGAATGGAATCTGCCGCACATGCAATCAACACTTTGATTAATGAGGTGGGGGCTGATTCGTACGGAACGTACCAACAGTCAAACTCAGAAAGAGGCTGAGTTATCAAGTTATAACCGCGTTTGGGGGAAACGATGTACTTTGCATAAGGAGCACTCCTTATAGATAAGTACCTACTCGTTTATTAATTATTGCAAGTAAAACTTGATTAGTGCTATTGATTCTGTCATGTGGTTCTACGAATCTGACAGAGAGAAGTTATAAGTTGACTATCGAAGTCGGGCCATTAATACTTGCGGAGAAAGAGGAACCAATGGATCTCTCGAATTAAGGGTATGGGACTGCGAGGTGGTAAACTAATGAAGAAGGCTCCTCTTGTGTTGTACAGAAATGAAAGAGTTTCTCAAGGTCATTGATCCTTGTGCCACCATTGAAGACGATAAATATCTGTTCGAAAAGGTCTCAAGGGAAGAAGTTGAGAATTCTTTAGAAGAGGTGCAACGAAAAAACGAGGTACTTGATGGCCTATATATGTATTCTTCTTCATAACATGGTCGTTGGGATCAACTAAAAATTTAAGGTGTTTGATTTTGTTACTGAATTCTTCGAAACCCTCTAATCTTAATTAATAGGATCAACATAGCTCCGAAAGTGGAAAATCATGTATAACGTTAGTGGTATACTGGTATAAGTTTCTGCAATGTTAACTATACCCTATAAGTTTCTCTCTACACTTTGAATGTTATAATTACAAACCCCACTTGCCTTGAAAATCCTTTGGCAGGAAATGCATGCCGGCGACTTTGTTTTTTTTTTAAATTTTTTTCCTGAGAGTTTCTATTCATACCTCCCATTTTTTAACTATCTCATGGCATCAATCGTCTCTCTCTACAAACATATTGAGTTTTCAAAGGATTTTCTATCTGCATAATTCCATATTTCATGTTCATTAGCACCGGTATATCAAACATCCAATTTCAGAAACAAGCCAAAGCTCATAACTGATCTCATGAAATTGACATAAACATGTTTAAAAAGATTTGCTTTGTTTCATTTGGAATTCTTTAGGTCGATCTCAAAACTATGCTCTGTTTCATACTTTCAGATTGCCCTTTGATAAAATAGGATGATGTTAATGTTCTCTAGGTCACTTCTATAGAAGTAGAGGAGTCAATAACTTGGTACGGGGAGACAAATCACTTGGGATGAAGATCCAGATGGTGTGGAATAGTGGAGGTAGGAACTAAAAAGAAGGGAGGTGTAGAGAGAAAACAATAAGGGTAAAATTGGAAGTATAAGCGTAAAATATGATGTGAGATCCCGGTCCAAATACAGATATGGGAGGTATGAGTAGAAGCTTTTTATTGTTGTTCCTACACATTTTGCCACATGCATCTGATCTAAACTATTCATTCCCACCACAAGTAAACTAAAGAATTCATGCGATTAGTAAATAAATAATACAATATGGACTCCAATTACAAAATCATAGTTTGAAATGTAAGTAAACAACTAACCAGCAATTTTCCAATTAACTAAACCTAATAAAAACCGGAATTCCAAGCATAGAACATCACAGGTTAGAATTGTTTAGTGCAAAAGATATATAGAGTGATAACTAACTACATGATTGGCTTGATGATAAATTTTGATATGATGCTAGATGCCAAACATATTCGGATATTCCTGTAAAATAGAAAGAAAAAAAATATTAGTCTGTATTTATAGATGCAGGGTCTAATATTTTTCTCTTAGATCAATTAGCAGATCAAAAGGAAGGGTAGAAGTTTTTTTTTTATTATTATTTTTTTTTTATCGAATAAGTCATTCATTATATAATTCAGCAAGCAGAATAATAATTACCCACTCTTATGGGCCGTCAGAAAGAGCCATTACTCATAATGCATTCAATATAAGCCAACACCTACTACACCCACCTTTTTGTATGAAGCACAAACCAAAACAAAAAACTAGAGAATCCCGATTGAAGAGAAATAAACGGTATATCAAAACTTATGTTTTCTTTAGAACCTCCTCGCCAAAAAAAAAAAAAAAAACAGCAGTTACACCCTTCGGAAACAAAGGATGAAGGCCCAAAAACAAACTAAATGTTTAAAACCCTAGAGATCACTTGGGCCTAAAACAACTAAACCTAAGAATCTAGTTTGGACCGAACAAGCCAAGTAAAAGCCCATATGGCCCAACTAGGAAAAACCAAGTCTACCTCCCAAGCATGATCGCCCCTGTTGGTGCTGGCTCTGGCCTCACTCACCGCTAGGCCAAGCCTTGGGTCAGTTGAGGAAGCGTCAGCCTCAAGCTCCACAAGACCAGAAATCAAAGCCACAATAAAGAACTTCCCATAGGCACCAGCGATAAACACCAATACCACCACTAAGCCACAACCCATCTAAGTACTGGGCACTGACATTCCAATCCGACTCAAAGCGAGCAAGATCCTCTTTTCTGACATCCCAACCAATGAAATTCATATTAGGCGCCATCCCACACCAATCACCACCAATGAACAACGATCCAAGAGCACAGTTTTTGTCCTCACGCCGCTAGAGACTGACATCCTTCCCCCGGAACACATCTGCAGACCTCCATCGAGAACCAACCACCACAAAAACGCCACCTACCACTGAATCGGAACCTTAGAACCCGACAATAAGTTACCATCGAACCCAATAATGCCAACACCACCATGCGGGGATTTCCCACCACCAATCACAGAAAGTAAGACAGATCCATTACCACCCAGGCAAGCGAGGAAGAGGAGGAGTAGACCAAGGTCTACCATGGTCTTCGTTGACAAATAGCAAAGAAGGTACGAGAGACGGCAAGCGACAAGGGAGACATTCTCAAACCCCAGCAAAACGCTAGGTCAGTTTTCATCATCAAGGTGAGTAAAAGTTAGAATAATGTACCTTAAAAGTGATAAGATGAAGACATTACCAGAAGAAAAGCACAAGATTACAAGGCTGCACAAGAGAACAAAACACTCCAGCACAAGACAATTGGAAGACAACTCGTGCTCTCTCACCCAAGTACAATAGACAAAGCTTGTTGCTACATTGCTGACCAAGAAGACCAAGCACAACCACATATTGAACTGCCATCTGCCATCTGTGTTAACTTTCACATGTGATCTTATTGTATGATAGCAGCTAGGCTTATTCACAATTGTAGTATTTATATGTGCTCTATTCTGTAAACATTCATCCACTTCAATCAAGCAAATTCCATTTCTCTTTATTATACACTTTCTTAGATGCATTATAAAAAAAAAACTCCGTGCACCAAAATTTTCAAACATTCATGGCCTAAAGGGGCATAATGTACCTCAGCCACCAATTGCAACAACAACTTCTTCTCTTTAGCAAATCAACTTAACAAGTAAACTTGTTTTTCCCTGCATCTATCATTTGAGTCTTTTTTGGTGTATCGTTTCTCAAATATTGCTCATTTTCATCACTATTTGTTAGATCATGTGCTATGTGTTTATATTTGTCTTAATCATATTTTTTTTTTTTTATTGTGACATTAGTTTTAGGGGAGTTGGTCCATTCTAGCTCAATTTCTATGTTTAGGAGAAACGACACAAAAAACTTGGAGCTCTGTATTTATGGTTTTAATTTTCAGTTCCAAGATCAGCACTTTCTGAACTAGTTTCATTAGAAAATATGTGAATTTACTTACATGATCGATGTCTCTTATTGTCGTGACCCAAAAAAAGTGTAACCACCATGTGTAATATTGATTTTTAATATATTCTTGCCTTTCCACCAAAAAACAAATTGTAATTGAAAATTGTATTTTATGTTGATCAATCGAACCATGGACAACGAAATCCAAAATATTATTGATATTTGCGCGCAAAAGCGCGGGTCAAAAGATTTATATATAAACTAAGAAAATATTAGTAGATAATAGACTTAAAAATTCGGGTTTCAATATGAATACCTAAAGACAACCCGCTTATCTGATAGGTCAATTTTGAGTAATCATAGGTTGACACTGACTTGACACTAACTTGAACACGATTTGGCTAAATGCAAGCGCACGTGTCGAAGCTAAGTAAGGAAAATATTATGCCCGGAATTTATCGTATCTTAGGGATCAGTGGCTAACCCACAATCATTCAGGAGTTAGAACTGAACTAAAGTCACTAAGACCATCTCCAACAGTAGAAGTTACTTCTAGTTAAATTTAGCTAAAGTTGTGAAATGTAGCTATTGATTGAACAATGTTACTCCAGCACTACTAGCTATTTGTAAGTGATACTATGTTTTACCAAATCGTAAACTAACATGTGGACAAAAGAGGAGAGAGAAATATAATTTTTACTTTAGCTATGTATGATTCACTAGCTAAATATAGCTAGCCATTTTAGGTAAAGTTAAATTTAACTTAGCTATAGGTAGTCTGTTGGAGTTGACTTTTACTTCAAAAATAGTTATAAGCTAAAACTCAAATTTAGCTATTCTGTTGGAGATGCTCTAATATAAGTAAATAAAACAAAAATAAAGTAAATAGATACTAATCCAAGGCACCAACCTTTAGCAATGCTCGTCTTTGGTTTGCACCGAAGCCTAATCAAAACTAAGAACCTAGTGATGACTATTTATAATGAGTTAGAAATTGTCACCGATAATTGTGATTCGAATTTCTAGAAATAAATTGCAAGAATTTAAATGAAAACTTTAACTGACAATTAAATTAAATAAAGGAAAGCAAAGTAAGAAATGGAGACATACAAGGGATTTGTGGCTAGAGATGAATCCTAACCCTAATTCAATGTGCTAGATGCTAATTTAATTAACGTGCAATTAACTAAAAATAGTAGTCGCTGTACCCAAGATTTATCAAGACTCAAGGGCCGAAATTTCATTTCTTGGTATTCCTACTCCGAGTCAAGGGCCATAGCAACTCACTTCTCATGAAATAGAGCCAGTTCAAAGGTCACTAACTCACATCAAAATGCCTAGTGGTTGAGGAATTAGGCAACCAATCTCACCATAACCACAATCACGCTAGTTATGTAATGAACCATGCTTGTATCTCCCGCGAATCTAAAATCGGGGGTTCTAGCTCTAAAATCTAAGAATGTCATCCCCTAAATTTTACTTTAGAAATGTTAAAACACATATCCAAGAGTTGACAATTCCTAAACATGCATTATAATCAATTCATACAATATACAAGCATCTGTTATAAATATTATATATATGTGGCTGTCCACTGTAAATACTCATTAGTTATGTCCTTATGATGTAAACATTACTCCGATATAAAGGGGTCTAATGAGAATGAAATACATACTTCTACCTCCTCCATACTCTGTTTCTCTCTTCTATCTCTATATTTTTCTCTAGTTTATAACACGTTATCAGCACGAATTTGCTCTTATTTTTCTTCTTCTTCTTCTTTGAACTCCATGATGATCCGCAAGCCTTATGGTGCAACATAGTTGCTTATGACCAAGGCTAATGATCTATGAGTTTTTCTTCTTTCTCTCCTAGATGAATATCAATTTTCTTTATGCGATCATTTACATGTATTTGTATGTATCTTTTATATAATATAATTTTTGAAAATTTATATTTCATATACGACAATGAGAACAACATGTTTCATTGCTCAAGACTCGCGTCCTTTGACCGAGTAGTCGTAGAACCTATAGTTCTATAGACATCACACGAATGTTTTTCTCGTGTGTTCCCTATGGGATCCATTGTTCATATTTATGAACTCTTCGAAACCTTTGTTTCGTATATGAATTTTTCATAGAACATATTGTTCTAATAATTATGGATCCTAATATATCTCATCTTTTCTCTTTGTAGAAAGATGACACATCTAACAAAATTGGACTATGATCCTCTTAAAATTTCTGGCAAGAACTATTTGATGCTGAAATTCACCTTATGGCTAAAAACCTTGGAAATGCCATCAAAGTTGACAATCAGTCATCTGTGCAAGATCCCGCCAAACCTATGATTTTCTTGCGTTATCATCTTGATAAGATCCTAAAAGATGATTACCTTACGGTGAAAGATCCACTTGAGATTTGGCAAGTATTGGCTGATCGATTTGCTTACCAGAAAACCATTGTTCTATCTAGAGCCCAATATGAATGGACGCATTTTGCGCCTTCAGAACTTTAAATCTGTCACTGATTTTCAATTCCGCTAAACATATGATTACCTCCCAACTAAAATTATGTGGAGAATCAAGATAACAAGCTCAAAGTCTCTGTTTTTTTGTGGACAATGGAAAACATAATGATTACATGATCAGCGGCGGTTTTCTTGACACTGATAAATTTTAAGCCTATGTTTAGGCGTTTTTTTTGTCTCTATTTATTTTGTTTAGTCATTTTAAGCCTATGTTTTGGCACTGATTAAACATAATTATGTTTCATTATCTTTATCTGTTTAATCATATTTATTATGTTTAAATTACCTTTATTACAATTCTTTCATAAATGAATTTGTCATGAGAATTTGTTGCAAGAGTTACAATTATCATGATAATATTTTTAATTGCCATTATCTTGTAGTTATTGTTATTAATAACTCATTTTATTATCAATTTTATTACCATTCCCGGTAATTATTGTTATAAGTAACTCATTCTATTACCATTTCCGATACTTACCATAGTTATTTATTTTATGCAATCATAATGAACATTTATTACTTATGATTATTTTTGTCATATCTACCTCATATGATTATGTCGTTTGTGAAAAAATAACAAAATTATTTTCCATAGCTGGGACTTGAACCCAGGTCTTTTTGGATGCAAACCAAATATATTAACCAACTAGACTACACCAAATTTATGATTATTTTGTTACAATGTTATATTAATGCATGTTTCAATTACTGACTCTAAATGAATCTGTCTCTATTTTAGAATATTCTGTTACTCACCAATTTATATCAACCATATCAATTATATTTTCAACAGAATCGAGGTATGTATTTTTCATGAGTTTGACGACTTCAATTTGATCTCATCTTATTATCTTATCTAATAATTTGATATAAAATTGTCAATTTATAATGAGATCGAAACTACATGTTTCTTGATCCAATTACATGAGGACTTAAAATTCCTCCACTGATTGTTATACAATCAAATAGATCGAAACATCTTGTTTCTTGATCTCCAATTATGTCAGGACCTTTGTCCCTTCTCTTTATGAGTACATGTGAACCTCTGTTCACTCCACTTTTAGAACATGCTTCTAATTGTGAAGACTCAAACCAAATGTTTTGAGTATGAGGGTTATGATCCTTAAATCTATTATTATTGGAGTATATGCTTATACTCATATGGACTACTGTTCCAGACTCCAAATTTGAGTATATAATTTTGACATTTGTTTTCAGTATCAAACAATATTATGAACCACGTGTTCATTAATAAATTCATGTTGAACCATGAATGTTCATGATAAATATAATGACAAACATAGTTGTCTTGCATGCATATAATGCAACTATGGACATGATCCATTGCAATTGTTGATAATTTTTCACAATTGATGCTTCCACAAGCTAAGGTAACAATCATCTCAAGAGCTGCAGATCTTGATTGATGGCCGGCTCCAACTGAGCTCGTATTATGTTACCTATGTGGAATACCATTGCATATATTTGGTGATGAAAGTTTCACCTACATTAAGTTGTATTAATCAACTATAAGTATACTACTGTATACTATATCATGAATTAAAAATTTCATTGAGCCAAATAAATTTATTTTGGCGTGACTAATGTGTCATTACTATGTCATGTAGACTCATCTACATACATACTCTACATTATTGTATAATACAACAATAATTGCAAACTTTCCTAACGAGGAAGTTATAATTTATCGCATATCTGCGAGTTGTCACTTTAATAAGACAATTCTCCCGTCATTAGGGGGAGAAATATTATGAAAAACGATATGAATTGGTGTGTGATATTTATCCACCATGTATTATTATTATCTTAAGAAAAAGTCTCAATCAATTATGAGAAATTAAGAAAGTGACACTTATTAAAGACAAGTTTTTGACCTAAAAATTGGTTTGGGCTCGCCACCCACCAATGGATTTCCAATCCAAATTTTTTGCACGCATATTTTGCGAATGGTCAAACTAGATGGTCTTCCCGCCGTTAGGGGGAGGAAACACTATTGTAACGGCGTGCATTATGTGGGATATATCCACCAAGTCCAATGTTTTAATCTCCCTATAAGGGAAGATTATACAAGCCCTATAACACTCGTTATGAGGTTATACAAAGATCCACATTGTTTAATTAATTTGTCCTTGAGAGACAACAAATGCCCTAAAAGAGGCATGGGTACCTGATATGAATACACTTATTATAGCTAATGCATGCATATATTTTGAATGTGTGATAGATCTCTAATTGATGATCATTGATGATATCTCATCTGTAGTTGCAACTAAATATCATCAAGGGCTATATACTACCACGTTTCATTGTGTCGACAAATCATACTATTGGCCAAATTGGAAAGAGGCAATTCCAATGATTTTAAATATTGTAAACGTGATGATATACTTGGACTTTATCTACCCTAAAAATAACAAAGGGTGTACTAAAGTGAATTGAAATCACTATGACACAATTCTCTTTATAGAGACATGGGCATTCTTCTCCAAGCGACAACTTTTCTATAAGTACAGTGTTACATATAGCTGTTATATTGACGAGAGGCTTATAGCAGGTTGTCATGATTATTATGAAGATCTTAAAGGCAAATTGCTAAAAGCAAATCCCCAAATCCTATGTGTCATTATAAGCATATTGCTTAACCAAATCCTTAATGGATTCATATTGCCAAAGGCAAGTCCATGAATGAGTGAAAGAGCTTAAAGCTCACTCATGGAATCAAAAGTCTAAAGCTCATACATACTCATTCAATTACGGTCAAAGTGACTTATTGCCTCAATGAGTACTATGACAAGACTAAGAAATCGAATTCGAATCATACTCATAATGTTGCAACATATTCTAACTTTCGCGAAGTTATGAATTTATCTAGAGCTCATATTGAGCCTATATGAAATTATCAATTAACCAAATTGATATTTATGGCAAAGTATGTCATACTTAAATTTCAATGATCTGATAAAGGTAAATGTGTCAATTGTTGTTCCTTTATATTGTTATTCATTAGCTAATATCTTTATCTATAATTTGAGCATATGAAATTGGTTCTACTTGAGGTAAGATTTATTATCATAGTTTTATTGGTATTACCCTAACCTTTCGCAGGAATTGCAATTCATGATGAGTCCCCTTTTATGCAAAGCACACATAGTCTCACCTATGTAATCGACACACCATATCTAATATACATGGTGCATGTATTTTATTACATACATGATTGAAGCTTGCAAAATCAGGGGGAGATTCTCATCAGGAGGAGCATTCAAAATTATGCTACCTAGGACATATGCGCGTTGTACTCTTTTTCTCCTTCGACCAGGGTTGTTTTTGTCCCACTGGGTTTTTGTTACCTGGCAAGGTTTTTGACGAGGCAACATTAAGCGCGTCCAACACCATATCATTTAGTGGTGAACATCCAAGGGGGAGTGTTATAAATATTATATATATGTGGCTGTCCACTGTAAATACTCATTAGTTATGTCATTATGATGTAAACATTACTCCTATATAAAGGGGTCTAATGAGAATGAAATACATACTTCTACCTCCTCCATACTCTGTTTCTCTCTTCTATCTCTATATTTTTCTCTAGTTTATAACAGCATCTAATTATTAACAAAATCCATAAATAAATTAAGGGGAGTAAAATTTGCATTCTCCAAATTGTTATATGCACTCCCACTTTCTAAATTTAATAGATGTTATGCTTCTTACAAACTCACTTCCACATATATGCCATGCAATCTCCTCTCCGGTGAAACAGGTTTTTCCTCCTCAGACTTTCGAGTTCACGGTGGGATTCTATCGAGTCTGTGGGTTCTTGGAGCACTAGCCTGCTGGCTGCTCCGGTCCTCCAGTGCGAGTGGGTTGCACCCAAACCTTAGACCTAGGGTTAGGGTTTCTGATCCATCTTCCCCTGGGTCAAGTTTTGGGTCTCCGGTTCCATACCTATTTGCGGCCCAGCATTGATCTCTCTCTCTTTCTCTCTCTCTCTCTCTTCCTGGCAAGCTAGCAAAGAATCTTGCAGTCCAATTTGCTCATATTCAACTGCAGGTCCCTTTTCCAGAGCCGAAACCTGTTTCTCCATTGCCGGTCACGGAGCCCAAGAGCATTATAAGGAAGAAGAGGGTTGGGGCTCCTCTGACCTTGGTTTAATATAGTAAGCGGGTGCGACCTGAGGTGAAGGTAGTGGCGGTAAGCTTGAGGTGGTCCAGCTTCGTTTTGAGCCTGAATTGGCTCTTAAGATTGTTAATGAGGTGCTTTTGGTTTTACCAGCTAAGAAGGCAAAGGTGGGTAGGCCTCTGGGGCAGAAGAACAACCCCAAGCCTGCTGGGCGACTACAGATGAATGAGGAAGCCAAGTCCAGAAGGAGACGTGCTTTTAAGGCTGCTTTGAAAAGTAAGGAGTTGGGTGTAGCTAGCCCGAGCAAGGAGATGGTGGTGCAGCCTGTGGTGGTCATGGTGGAGGTCGAGGAGGTCAGCGTTGACCCAGATGGTGATGGTAGCACTTTTAGGAGTGCCCTCATGTAGGGTAGTTTCTAGGTCATTGAATAAAGGATTAAATACTGTTTACTCCCTATACTTATAGGGTTTCATCGTTTCAGTCCCCGACCTTTGAATTTCACCTAAAAAGTCCTTGAACTCTCAATTTCCTCCAAATTCATCCCTGCCGTCAATTTTCTGTCAATTTCTCTGTTAAGTTGCTGATGTGGCAGCCATTTTATGCCGAAATGTCTATTTTACCCTTAGTTAAAAAAATTTCTGTTTTATTTTTATTTTTCTCTTTACTTCCTCTTCCATTCTCTCGCACTCTCTCACCTCCCAAACACCACCAGCACCACCACCTCTTCCTCCTCTCTCACCTCCCAAATACCACCAGACACCTCACAGTCTGAAATCCTTACATGCATAAATACAAACCTATTATTGAATTTCTCTCAACTCCCAACATATACAATCAAAGTAGCCAAATCAAACACAGATTAATTCTTATAATACCAACTAATATCATCTAGTTCTTACCAAATAATCCAAACACTAATCAACAGAACCAGAATCACAAATCATAATTAAAATCTGAACAAACCCAAATGAATTCTAACCAATACTGACAATTCCCAAGCATCAAAATCTAATCCTTTTACTTATTTCTGAACGATCTCTGAGAACCCAAACAGACCTAAACAAAATCTCACCTCCTGATCATCGGTCTCCTCGGCGCACTGAATCCATCGATGACTCGGAGAAGGCTCTCGTCCGCGTTGGAAAAGTAGTGAGGGCTTGGAACCTGAGGGCTCAGAGAGGAGGGCTTCCGGCCGGCGAAGCTGGAGTGGTTTATGGCTGTGATGACGGCGGCGTAGTGGTTTATGGCCGGAGCCGTCGGAAAAGCAAGGAAAGTTGCGGTAAAAACCCAAAAGCTTCCCCCTTTCGATTCTCTCACTTGGATCATCATCTGAACAAATAAACACCATGGATAGATCGGCGAGGTCGAGAGGAAGACTCTAATATAGGTGTGGCACCGCGATTTGGCCGGAACTGGAAAACCCACCGGCGAACCCAGAAATTTTCGGGCTTCCTCTTGCTGCAGTCACCGGTATTTCGGAGCAGAGACTACCGGGATACGCATCGTGCCGTCGAGACGAGTCGACCAGACCGATCTGGTGTCCATCCGTGGCCATCCCACCATCCATCCATCATCCCCATCATGCCGGCAAGCACCACCATCCCTCTGTATCTAACTCAAGTTTATCAGAACGTCAAATGGAGGAGGCTAGTTTTTTTAAATTGGGCTGAGGTTTCTGGCTTGACGAGGCCGGTTGGGGTTTGCAGCTCCGCCTCTTGGGCTGCTGCTGCTGCTTCTTCTTTGGAAGCAGAAGGAGGGGGGGAGAGAGAGAGAGAGAGAGAACAAGAAAAAATAAATCGAAGGAAAGGGTGAAAAGAAAAGAAAAAATAGAGAGAGAAAAAAATAAATAATAAAAAAAGAGTAAGTGAGGGTATAATCGTCATTTTAGTGTGAAATGAATGCCACGTCAGCAAGATAACCGAGGTTTTGACGGCAGGGACGAATTGAGCGGAAATTGAGAGTTCAGGGACTTTTTAGGTGAAATTCGAAGGTCAGGGACTGAAACGACGAAACCCTATAAGTATAGGGAGTAAACAGTAATTAACTCTTGAATAAAGGGTTAGCGAATGGTTTTGTTCTGGTTCTTTCCCTAGTATTGTCAGGAAAACTGCCTCTTAGTTTTCTTCAGTTTTTCATTTTCTTCTAGGACTTTGTTAGATGTTAGGTTGCCTCATTCATTGTTTCGTTTTAGTTGTTGATCAGTTAGGCTCCCTAGGAATGGCTCAATCTTGTCGTAGGCCTCTTTGTATGAGCTATTCACTATGTAACATTTTCTATCTCTAACGGATTGACACTCAATTCCCTTAAAAAAAAAAAAAAAAAATTTTTTTTTTTTTTTTTGCAAACGAATAGTCTATACTTCATTTCCCATACACCATTTTCTTCAAGGCTGAGCACATGAAAAGTAACATAGAGTGAACACATAAACCATCACCGGTTCACCACCATAACCAAAGAGATCCAACCTCCAAACCTTGTGCCCAAAGAGCTTGTTCTAAGTCAAATTGTTCAATTCCAGGACTAAAAGTCAGCTCATAGCTCATGGAGAGCTACAGACAACAAAAGATACAAAAAATAGAGGAATTCTTCGATGGCCGCCTCAAACCTGACCTTGTTCAAACCATTGCTCAATGGGATAAAGTGTCGGAAAAGCAACAAATTTTCTCAGATTTGTGAAAGAACATCTAGAACTTGGAGAAAAATAGTACAGTCTTAGGATGCTATATATGCAAGCTGAAGTGGCAGATACGTTACGCATATTTGTAGATGTTGGAATTGGATTTCATTTGAATTAACCTGGTCTAAAGCTTTGAATTAAATATCTCAAAGCTTTGAATTACTTGGATTCCACTGCCTTCACCTTCACGACGGCCACCACCGCCATAACCTCCATCACCACTTCCATAGCCACCAACTCCGTCCTCACGACGGGCGACGCCACTATTGCCGCCTTCGCCACCGCTTTGATAGGACTGAGCCTCATTGACGGTAATGTTGTGGTTGTTAAGGTCCTGGCCGTTTATGCCTTCGATTGCACCCCTCATGGCCTTCTTGTTGATGTATATGACAAATGCGAATTTCCTGGACCTTTGAGGATCTTCGATTCGATAATCTCTCCAAAAGAGCAAATGCCCTTTTGAATGCATCATTGTCGGTGGCGTAGGTGAGCCTTCCAATAAAGCAACAGAACTCAATCTCGGGCTATAGCGAGAAATGAAAACCTAGAAAAGATAAAGAGAAAGTTTGATAAACTAAGATAGAAAATTGGGATTTGAGTTTAAGGATTGGTTGATAGGATTGATGTTGAAGTTCTTTCTTTTTCTTTATGGGTATATAATATCGGAGCTGGGGTTGAAGATGAAGAGAATAGGTTGGTATATGGGTGAGAGAGCAATTTGGTGTTTTCATTTTGGATGGAGTACAAGGGCAAAAGAGGAAGTGCAACACATAAAATCATAAAATATATTAAATTTAGAAAAGTGGGAGTGCAGATTATAATATGGGGAGTGTAGGTTTCACTCCCCTAAATCAAATCAAGCATCCATTACATTGTAAGGATAGCGACAGAAACACTAGGTTTTGTATGTTGGCCGCGGTGAACTCGCATTCCCCAGACCAAGCACCGACAGGGCTCCAGCAAGAGGGTAGCGAGGTGACAAGCACGACGACAGTGCAGGCGTGGTGAGAGCTGCGTTTGGTGACGGAGGTGTCGCTTGATCACAATGAAGATTGGTCCAAGGTAGTCACGTTGGTCGACGGGGATTTCAGAGGGAGCTTAAAGGTGTCTTGATCGGTGCTTCTCGAAAGCGGTCAACGGTGGTTCTGAGGCGGAGGCTCTGATTCACAATCAGAGGTTCTGAGGCAGAGGCCGCAGTCAGGTTGTGGAGAAGCATAGGGGACTTTTTTTTGGGTTGGGTCGGGAGCTTCTCTCCATATCACAAAGATGGTGGAGAGCAGAGGTGGGCCGGTGGAGGATTGACATAGCGCCACCCCCTGGTGGCTCCAATCTGATCGATCTGAAGGAAGAGGAGATGGAGATGGGTTATAGGCCGTGGCCCTCTGTCTGGCTGGGCTGTAGCTTTGTAGCCTAGCTGTGGTAACCCTTTTCCTTTTCTTTTTTCCTTTGGGCCTGATTTGGTTTGGGCTAGTGGAGAGTGGCAAGGCTTTGTTTTTTTTTTTTGCTTTGAATAATTGAGCTATGCTCGGCTTTGCTGTCTTGATGAGTGGCGATGTACATCATTGAAGGTCTTAGGCGTCAACGCTTGTCAAGGTGGTTGCTCTGATTTAGGGTTGGATAGGTGTATAGGTGTTTTATTTTTTGCATTTTTTCTTTTTTAGTGTGGTTTTGTTTTTTTATTTTTTTGTAGTCTGATCTGTGCATCGAGTTTGTAATATGAGGAATTTTGAATTCCTCTAACTTGACTGAGAGAGGTCGTTATATTAATGGAACCTGATTCCGTTCCTCTAAAAAACATAAAAATAGGAGAGTGAAATTTGCACTCCCCAAATTGTAAACCACACTCCCCTTCATTTTTATAATATATTTATAATTAGTGAGATTCCTATGTTCCAGAAATACCCTCGTTGGTCTCTCTCTCTCTAGTTTTTCCCGTCTTTCTTCTGGTTTGAGTTTCTCCACTGCCAATCAATTTCTTCTCTTCCAAAGAAAGCTAATTTCTTCTTTCAATTAGAAATGAAAAATTTCTCAACTCACCACCATACCTAAGATGCTGATCTGACAAACCAAATCAACCAGCCACAACAGTCTCATGGGCACCTCTAAGATGAATAAACTGGTGGATTTGGGTAATTTGGTTCAAATTATTGGGTGCGTTGCTGGAGCCAGTGAATAAACTGGTGATTAATAAGGAATGTAAGGGTAGTGTATAGCAGTCTTCTTCAATACCAAATTCTTTGTTTTTTTTTAACAATCAATATCAGATTTAAATCAAGCTATTCTTTATGAGAGAGAGAGAGAGATTGAATGCATCTGCAATCTGCATAAGGGACAAAATAACACCAAACTCCTCCACGACTCCAAATTGAAAGTTCATATATAGTTGCCAACTGGGTTTGATGGAATTAAAGGAATGAAGATAATGAAAAGCAATGAGACAAATCATATGTGTGTGTGGTGCATGCTCATCCAAGGCGCCGTCTGCCCTCTTCCTCCAACCGACAGACCAAGATCTCCGTCATCGGCGCCGATAACATTGGCACGGCCATCGCTCAGACCATCCTCACCTAGGACCTCGTCAACGAGCTCGTCCTTGTCGACGCCATCCTCGACAAGCGCCACGGCACTCGGATCAGAGAGAGAGAGAGAGAGAGAGAGACGAGGGCAATTTTGGGAACAGAGAACACATCATCAATAAAAAATTATTATAAAAATGAAGGGGAGTGTGGTTTACAATTTGGGGAGTGCAAATTTCACTCCCAAAAATCTATTATATTAAATTTAGGCTAAGGCACACAACCCTATCCCCGAACAAAGGGATTATTCACTAATCATAATCATGAACATCAAAATTATAAAATTCAAAGAGCAAAAAGTAAAGAAGTGTAGGTGAAAACTCTTTTTTGTAGGTGAAAACAACAGTAGTCACAATTAGCTAGGAAGCTAGCATGACTAACCTTGAATTACAACTCTCACAATTACCTAGATCTTAAATCTTATAGAGGTTAAAGATCCTTGCAGTTTTATGTGAATATTTTATGAAATCGTAATATAAAAATATGGAAATTTAAACGGGAGGGAGAGGGTAGCAACCCTCCCCATAACTATTGTTTTTTTTTTTTTTTTTTTTTTTTTGAGGAGACCATAACTATTGTTACTGTTGCGGCATTATTAAAAAAAAAAAAAAAAAAAAAGGGGATAATTGTGGTCTCCTCCGTACAGTTTTTAAAGAGAGATAAATCAAAGGGGTGAGGTCAAAAAGATAAGGTGGGCTGCACCTTCAGAAAAAAAGAATGAAAAATAAATGATAATTAAGATTTTTTTTTTTTTTTGGCAAAGAAATGATAATTAAGATTGCACATGCATGACTTTAAAAAAAAAAAAAAAGTTGCACAGGCCTGGCTGCACGATAGCTCGATTAATCAAGTAATCAATCACTTAATTAATTAAGTTGCATTGTAAGTTTATTTTTTTTTGCTTTCTCTCTTATGATTTTTAGGAGCTTCGTAGACCACTATATGGGAGTTACAGGTATGCCCATTTGGTGATATTGGCCATGATGATCATCGACTATCTCGTCTTTTTGTTAGAAACTCTAATTTGCTCAAATTTCACACGATTTTCTTTAAATTTCCATAACTCTGTTTATTTTCTACAAATGAAAAAAAGGTGGATCAATCACACATTATCTGCTGAGGATTAGTTTATTTGTAGTGTTCAAAATACAAATACACGCATATAAATGCGTGTAATCAGATAGAAAACTCTATTTCACTAACTATCTATTCCAATAATGTTGTTCGATAGGGCGTATAATAAAATTTCACCATCAAAGTGGGGGTCATAACACTAATGGAAAAATGATATTTTACAACTCACATTGTGTACGTTGTAGCTACCATTTTACGGCATACAAATGCGCGTCGTAAATGAACATGTCCTAAAAGACTAATATCTCTCCTGGGGCGCTTAATATGAGCAGTAACTGAGTCATGCATTTGTCGTAAATGAGTGAAATATGCGTTGTAAATGAACAAGGTTGCATGTTGTAAAAAGGTGATGCATTTACGGCATGCACTCTATGCATTTTGTAAATGGGGTTTTATAAAACTAAAACTAAAACAAAAATACAAAATTCTACAATTTATATTAGTTTATGTATTGCATATTTTTTGAATTAGCCCGAGGGGCGATAATATCATTCATCTCAAGCTAGAATAGGCTGTTACATACCTTTCCGCTGCCATCTCTAGACAGATAAGAAGATAGTGGTATTACCCATAGTGGTACATAGACAATAGATTTACTCATTACACATTTAAATACGTAGATAGCGGGAATCCTCCTTTGATAGTACTTCAAAGACGCTATAGGTACATAGAGTGCACCCAAAAAGTATTGCATATTGGTAGAATATGAATGGTTTACATTAGTATAATGTGATTGCCACTATGCATACATGCCTTCCCTCAGATTGTTTGAAAAATAAATCTGTTACTAAATGATATTTTTATAGGCTTGTTTTAAAAAAATATTCCTTAAACTCTGAAAACTCGTCTGGTTGATTCTCTAAAATAAGAATAAGCCCGTATATATTTAGGATAAATATCTGGATAGAATCCTAAACCTTATTGACTATGCGAGATTCCCAATAACATAGCAGCATATGACTCATTAATTTCTGAAAAATAGCCAAGCTGATAGAGTAAGAGGAGAAAACTCTTACAAATATATTCATTCGTCAAAATCTCAGTCTTACAATGAAACAGAAGGGTTTAAATAACTGACATCCTGATATGAGCATAATTACGTGATGTTTATAACATTAATCTCGATACTTTCTTTGTTAGTTTGTGTATTTTCTAGTTATTTACTTTGTTATTTATTTTTAGGTATTTTGGAGCAAAGAAGGAGAAAAGAAGCAAAAGAGGGATTGAAAGGCAAAATCGGCAAATCTTCTAGTGCAGATCAGTCAACTTCGATAGAGCACTAAGACTATCTCAAGATGAACTAGATGTTGATCAACGATGGAAAACCTCGAAGATCTAGTTTCCAGAACCTTTTACGGTTCGTCAATATCATTTTTCTACAAGAAGTTATGGCCGATTTAGTACAAGAAAGTCAGGATGCGTGTGAATCTAAGGTTGGACGAGAATTTATGTTTCGAGGCCCAAATCACACCGGGAAGCCCGAAGCCGAGTTGATGCTTCATATTCTAACTTACTATGTACAAATGTCACGACTTGAATGGTTGGAATGAGTCATCAAGTTCAAGAGCCAATAGGAAAATTCCACCTAAGCACGCTACCCTAATGCTTTTAGGTTATGGATTTACTACACAACAAGAAAGATGAAGGCAACCTCTAAGCATATAAAAGGGGATCAATATGCAGCAGCTTTGGATCGCTCTCTTCCTCCCCTTCTTTATTTTTTGTTTTGTTTCTTCTATGTTTAACTAGGTTTCTATTAGTTAGGAGGCTGCTTGAAACCCCTAGACATGAATTACAAAATGATTTGACTTTTGATTTTATATATTTTTCTTTAATTCAAGATGAGACTTAGTTTACTACTTTTCCACTGATGAATGCTTGCTTGTATGCTTTGAGTGCACGCTTAATATGCATGTTAGGATTCTACCACTTTGATTGTTTGATGCTTGTGTCAATAGTTGGACTCCTCAAACCTTCTAGAGAAACAATTGTTAGTTTTCACTATCAATTTAACTAAGTCCTATAGCAAGGCTCTAAGTTTATTGTGATGCCTCATGATGTCTCAAACCCTTTTAGACCTTAATGATCTCTTCTTGTTAAATCTAATAAGCATTCCTTTAAGTTGCATGTTAGAGAGTAGTCTAGTTGTAGAGCGCTTCTTGCCTAGTGTACGAAGTAAGAAAGGATAATAGGTTGTGTTCAAGCGTACCGAGTCAACCTGAGCATATTCATCTAGATTAATTGAATTAGGATTGAACAAATTTTCTTGTGCGTGATTTTCAGGGGTGGATGCATCTTCCCTGGCTAGCTTTATTCTCATTGTTTTCTAAAACCAAATCAAAAATCTGTTTTCATCACTTTCTGTCCTATATATTTTTGTATTTATTTTAAATAGTAAACGACATCCAAAAATTCTGAAATTTTGTGTGTTGAACGCCCTTTGTGTCTAGTACTTCTCTGTAAATTATGAATAGTTTAGATTACATTATCAATTAGTTTTTTACTGTTGTTTGCTAGGAACAGTGGTCACTTTTGTGACATTCTTTTGAGTAGTTAGAACCAGTCCTTTGCTGGAAAGACCTTTGTTTACCCAGGCTACAATTGACATAACTAAGTGTAAATAAGAAAAATCAATAGTTTTGAATTTAGCTATCACATCCATAAAAATAATAAAGTGAAAGAAAGTCCCAAAATTAACTAAGAGATACAATAAAACAACAAAAAGTTATGAAAACGTCAGAAACCAGTAGTCATGAAAAGGCACGACCAATCTTGTAAGTTTTTAGGAATTCCATGCATCCCTCGCGACCGGTAGCAAGACCACTCATGACCGGTAGCCCTCTTCCTCCGGATCGATCATTAACAATTGCGCCTGATCGCTGATTTCGAAGTAATGGACCCTGCTCTAAAGTAGCTATTTTAGCTACCATGCGTCTGGGCTGCTTCCGACTATCTTCTCAAGTAGATGCATCGCATCAACTGTGCACACAAACGCAATATATCATATAAAACGAGAAGTTAGAAGACAAGAGCATCTCTCTCTAAAACCTAGAGAGAGAAACCAGATCTGAAACCCAACTCATCCCCCCCCCCCCCCCCCCCCTCAATCCCCCTCCCCCTCCCCCTTCTCTCTCACCTAGATCTAGATCCGGACGGTGGAAGAGCTGGGGGAGGCCATACCAGATTACCAGCTCTGACTTTGACCCAATCTCTCTTCTTCCCCACTGCTCATCTCCTTCATCAAGGTTTTTCAGCTCCTTTCTCACCCTTGTGGTGATTTTGTCACCCTATGTGGTGTTCCTCTGGCGATGTCCAGCATAGGAGGACTTTGTTCCTCAGTTTTTCTGCTCTGTTCTTCTCACTGTCAAACAATCCCGTACGTTTCCAGGTCAAAATTCAATCAACCACACTACACATCTCCTCTCTTCACTGAGAACCTCCAAGAGGGTCCTTAAGGCTGCCATTACAAAGTGCTTGTCACTTATCTAGGCGAGTATGGGTGCTCACACATGAGTTTTTCACCCCCCCATTCTCCATTGTTACTGGTTTGTTTCTTGTTCTGGTTCTATGCCCTGGATCTCGGATCCTTGTCAGCCGCCATGGTTTTTTCTTGGTCTTGTTGGTGGAGAGAATGATGCTTGTGTGAGGGATCTCATCCCATTGGTTGTTGTTTCTCTCTTGATCTGTATTTTGGAATTTGTTTGGCATCGGTTTATCACGACGGAATTTTTAGGTGTTTTGTTTCAGGCGGCTCCTCGGCGCGGCGCAATCTGGACAACAACAACTAGGGTTTCGGTAGTGGACTGGGTCTTTTATCAGGCCAATGTTTTAGTTTTTATTATTTTAAGGATTAATTTTCTGATACTGGATTTCTTGAAGCCCAGGAGAAAATTAATTTTTGGTTTAACTTTTAAGTATTTGTCTGTATGGGCATGTCCATCAGACTGGTTCAGTGTATTCCTTTCAGAGCCCATTGGGCTAGCTTGAGGCAGCTTAATTGATCCTCACTTCTCCAAAAAAAAAAAATATAAAACGGAAATGGAAATGATAATCAAATGCTCAAATGAATTCTAATTTAGGTGAATTAACCTACCAATTATTAAATTTAGAATTAGAAAAACAAATTAACGCCAAAAAACAAAATTCTTAAATATAAAAATAAAAAAATGGATTACCGTCCGTCCGTCCACGAGTACCTACCAAAGAAATAAGGGTACACATGCATGTGCAACCACCCAAAAAAATGACGCCCAAGTTTATAACGACATTGTATTTCATAACATTATAAAAAATAGCCTACCAGTCACCATCGATCATTAATAGGCAATTGCTGTCTCTCTTTCTCTGTAGCCTTTTTCTCTTTTGGCAAAGGTCTCTCTCTCATGTCTGCATCGTACCAGATAAAACGACAATGTGAAACAAAGTTGTATCTAATTGCATTGACCCAAGGTGGGTTTTGGTGCTGTGAATCACCAGCAAAAAGGGGCAAGACACTCCCATTAATGTGCAGTTGTAAAGGACATTGTGACATCTGGTTAAGTTGGTAGTTGTCCCTATACCAATAAACCGACCCATGAAGACGTGTTTCCTTGAGAATGTTGCAAATCCCACCTCAAATATCCCCCACTCATATATTTTGATTTTACAGAGAGACGTAGACGCGTTGTATTGTCCTTAACCTAGCTCTCGATCTCTTTCGAGGCAGCTTCTCCATCTCTTCTGTTCTCTATAAAAGATCTCTAAAAGAGTGCAGCTACTTTCATCAACTTTTTATCAGTCTCTCTCAACACTGTAATGGCATCTCAAATAGCAGGTGTTAAGAATACCAATGAGGATGAAAATGCTCACAAAGATCTTGGTTTTTGTGGAAGGGTGAAGAACAAGGTTGTCGAGTTTCCGATGAAGTTAAAGAAGCTAGGGCAAGATGATCCGAGAAGGATTGTTCATTCTCTCAAAGTAGGACTAGCAGTTCTGTTGGTGTCATTGCTCTATTACTTTGATCCTCTCTATGATGGCCTTGGTGCCACTGCTATGTGGGCTGTTTTAACTGTTGTGGTTGTTTTCGAATTTTCCGTAGGTACGTATGTTTCTATTTTCTACTACACAATAGGAATTAACTTCTAATTACTGAAGCATTTTGTCTTAATGATTTTGTTTTACGATACAGGAGCAACACTTGGAAGAGGTTTGAACAGGATTTTGGCAACATTCCTCGCAGGTTCTCTAGGATTTGGTGTTCATCATTTGGCAAATCTTTCAGGAGAAAAAGGTCATCCAATACTCATTGGTCTTTTCGTCTTTATACTAGGTAAATACACTTGAACAAAGCACAATATTGTGATCATCATCTCCAACTTTCTAAATTCTACGTGTATCTTCAACTAATTGAATTTATCATGTTGCAGCTGCATCAGTGACATTTTTCCGCTTCTTTCCCCGGATTAAGGCAAGATATGATTATGGACTCCTGATTTTTATCTTGACATTTTGTATGATATCCGTATCCGGATACAGAGATGAAGAGATACTAGAGATGGCACACAAGAGGGCGTCCACAATCCTTATAGGTGCCTTTACAGCTGTGTCTGTGTGTGTTTTCATTTGCCCGGTGTGGGCTGGTGATGACCTGCACAACTCGGTTGCTACCAACATCGAAAAGCTTGGGAGCTTCTTGGAAGGTAAATTTATTAATATATCTACGCTGCAATATCAAGATGACTAGAGAAAAGCTTACAAGCTTTGTTATGAAAATTACAGGGTTTGGGAGTGAATGCTTCAAAATATCTTGCAAGGGAGGAGAGTCTAACAAGGCACTTCTAAAAGGATATTGCAGTGTTCTCAACTCGAAACAGAGTGAAGAAAGTCAGGTGTGTCTTGATTACCACATTTATGTTGCCAAAAAATTCAGAAATACTGGCACAGTGGTTCCATCTAATCGAAGAACCTAATTCCTAGTAGCAAAATCGCAGACAAATAAAACAAAAGTTACTCACAAATTAATCATACTAAACCTTATGTTTTGCAGGTTAATTTTGCTAGGTGGGAGCCTAGACATGGTCGGTTTAGGTTCCGTCATCCTTGGAAACACTATCTGAAGATCGGAAGCCTTACCCGACAATGTGCCTACCGGATTGATACTCTTAATGGCTACATTAACTCCGAAATCCAGGTATACTAATACAACAGAAAATATTTTATTTATAAGAAATTCCAATATTCTTTGTTTCAAACACATGATACTATTAGGACATTGAATAATAACTAATTTGGTTCGACCATAACATAACTACACTTTTGATTTTCTTACAGACACCGTTAAATATCCACAGCACCAAAGTTCAAGAGCTGTGCATGAAGATTAGCTCAGAGTCGAGCAAGGCATTAAAAGAACTAGCATTGGCCATGAAAACAATGACTCGACCAACCACTGCCACTGCTCACATAACAAAATCAAGAATTGCAGCTAATAGCCTGAAATCCTTTCTCAAGTCTCCAGGCTTGGGTGGAGACATCCACCTACTAGACATCATACCAGCTGTGACTGTAGCTTCACTGCTAACTGATGTGGTTGCCTACGCTGAACAAATTGAGAAATCCATACAAGAACTAGCCTCCCTTTCACATGTGCAATTCAAGAGTGCAGAACCAAAAACAGAGCAAGAGCAGACGAAGTTACACAAGCATGGCATAGTGCACCCTTGTGCTGCAACCGATGGACCACATCATGTTATCACAATTGTTCAACCATCTCTAAAGGAAATCGAAAACAAAGGCTAGCATAGATGGGAATGGGTAGAGAATTGAGTTCATATGCGTACAGATAGGTCATAGTTTATCCAGACAAAACAAAACATGTGCTCATGTCCCTGTTACAATCCCAAAAGTTGAGAAGACTTAGAGTGGAATGGAATCACCATGATTGAGAAGATTCAAGGGTGTTTAAAGGCTCTCTGTTTCTGTCTTTTTGCCATTAATGCATCTAGTTATATGTTCTCATGTTTAAATAATCAGAAAACGTAAACGTTCTGAAGTTTCAAAAGAAGAATACAAGTTTGTAATTTTAGCTTCACTATAAGTTGAAGCTGAATTGGGAGATTGATCATTTCACTACTGTATTTTAGTTGAAAATCTTTTTTGCGTTAGAATTGGGAGCACTGGGTTATAATTATAATTTGGGAAATCCTTTATTGTTCCCCATTCAGTAATACCACACAACGTTTTTCATCAAGATCAAGATTGCCAAGCACATTAAAAAAAAAAAAATCATACATGCTGAAGCATGTGCCAATTTCACATGGAGGTCAAAAACAAAGTTACAGAAAAATTTATATTAATTTATCAATTGAAAAAATCCAGTACATCACCTCCACTCTTTGTTGCGAACCATGGAAATTGATGAACATATACAAAGGTAGAGTAGTTTGGCATTTGAAGGAAACACAGTTATTCACAAATGAAAATAGGGATATTGATCATTTACATAATTTGAGCTTAAAAATTGCTCATTTACTCCACCAAAAAGTTTTGGGGCTGTGACCACTTACCAAATTTTAGCCTAAAATTTGCCCACTTACTCCACTAAGAGTTTTTTACTCCTATTTACCCAATCTAACATCTATTGACAGTGTTGTCCTCATTTTAATTAACTACTCCCCTCATACTCTCTCTCTCTCTCTCTCTCGACTCCCCTCAGCCTCTCTCTCCTCCCAGATTCTCTCTCTCTCTCTCTCTCTCTCTCTCTCTCTCTCTCTCTCTCTCTCTCTCTCTCTCTCTCCAGCCGGACGGCCAAATGCCGAGAGATAAGACCGTTTGCATAGTCGGATTTTCGGAGTGCGCCTTCTTTGTCTCCACCGACCACCGGTCCCGATCGCGCCAAACACCGATCTGGTGGCCAGAGCAAATTCTGGGTGGCCAATTTTTTTTTTTTTGGTATACTGTGAGCTCCGAGAATGGGGAAGGAAAAAAAAAAAGTGAACATGTAGACACACTAGGGCTTTATAAAGGCACTTACTTTGGAATTAGTTTTAATTTATATCAGTGGCTTTATTTTCTGTTACAAGCAGGTAATGAACATGTAGAATTGGGGAAGGAAAAAAAATGAACATGTAGAATTGAACATATAAATTGATCAATTGTGTCTGTAGTGTATTCATTTTGGTTTTGGGAGTTTATGCAATTCACTGGAGGGCAGTAATATGATTATTGGGGGGCAATAATATGAGTATTGGGGGCAATAATATGATTACAGGGTATTATTAGGGGGCAATAAAATCAGACGCCAGAATCTGGTCACCAGTCCGGTAGCCGGATTCGGAATTCCGGTGACCTATTGCCAGATTCCGGTCACCAGAGTCTGCGGCCGGCCACTGGTCATGGGAGTCCGTCAAGGTCTCCGATGACTTCTCTCTCTAAGTGACAAAGAAGGAGAGGGCAAAATTGTCCCAAAAATAAATAAAAAGGAATAAAAAAAATACTTAATTGGGTATTAGGGAAAAATATATATTAAATATTGGGTAAGTGGGCAATCTCTTAGAGTACTGTTTGGGTACGTGGGGTTAATTAACCCCAAAATTGGGTAAATGATCATTTTACCAAAAGTTTTTAATCCCATTTACCCAATTTAAACATCAATGACAGTTTTGTCCTCATTTTAATTAACAAACTACACACTCTCTCTCTCTCTCTCTCTCAGTTCATTGCAGGAACTTCGTCGAGACCCTCCGGTTGAACTACTCGGCCACCAAGTCCGATTACATCCTCTGCCACCTCCAAGTCCGATTACTTCCTCTTCTTTATCTTTCTCCGTCGTCCCTCTGCCCCTCAATCTTAGATCGGCGATGTGCTGGATGGGTTGCCGTCGACCTCGACTGCATCTCCAATTCCGAGACCACCGCGACGCGAAGAAGAGGATCGTTGCAATTGCAGCCTCTGCAAGTCCTGGAGTTCAGAATCGAGTTTTGTTCCGGGTCGTCTGTCCGAGACCTCACGCCCGCCACTTTAGTCTTGATCCGGCCAGTCCTTCAACCTCATCGCCCAAAGGTCGTCCTTTCCGACCTCACTTTCCGATTTCCGTCGCCGATCAATTCAACATCTGCACTTCCCGATTTTCGTTGCCAAGCATCATCGCCGATTTTCGACCTCTCTTGGTTGTCACCGATCAATTCAACATTTTTTTTTTGTCTGAGGGGTTCTGGCGGAGGTGGAGGTGTTGGGGACTGTGAGGCATAGGAATATAGTGAGATTGTTAGGGTTTTGTGAATGGTTATGGTGATTAAATTGATTATAGTGTTCGCTATAGTTGTGACTGTTATGAAAGTGCATAGGTGTTTGATTGTGTTAGATTTTGATGATTGATACGGGAATTGAAGGAACTTGTTTCAGGGAAGCCAAGGCTGGAGCCGGAGGAGCAGAAGCTGTTGTTCAGGGGCAATAATAATATTAATGGGAGTAAATAATAATATTAATGGGAGGCAATAATAATATTATTGAGGGGCAATAATGTTTCTACTGGGGGCAATAATGAAATTATTGTAGGGCAATAATGTTGTTATTAGGGGGCAATAATGTTTTTATTGGGGGGCAATAATAATATTATTGGGGAGCAATAATATTCTCCCGTGACCTATGAGATCTCTGACGAGCGTTTTGAGGAATTCCGGCGACCGGTGACCGGACTCCGGCAAGGTCTCCGATGACTTCTCTCTCTAAGTGACAATGGGAGGGAGGGCAAAATTGTCCTAAAAATAAATAAAAAGTAATAAAAAAAATACTTAATTGGGTATTAGGGCAAAATATATATAAACTATTGTGTAAGTGTGCAATCTCTTAGAGTGTTTGGGTAAGTGGGGTTAATTAACCTCAAAATTGTGTAAATGGTCATTATCCCATGAAAATATCACACTGCCGCAAATCTCTGACATATTATATAATACGATAAGTGGATACCAACCTAGCAACCTCAATAGCATGAGAGCCTATGCGGCTCCGAGATAAAAAAAAATTAACTACTAGTGCTGCATGCAAGTTCATCAGGTACATCTTCCTGCAAAGATTTGGGATGAATAGCCAAAGACTGTAGTTATATTGTATATAAAGATATGGAATGCACAGTATTTCTGACAAAATTCATTTGGAACTTGCCTTGCATTCGAGATTTGTTACAATTTGTGGTTTTCAAATCAATGCCTACTGCCCAATTAAAGTAGGACTCTGAACCAGTGTTTACTGCACTGTTTTATTAAGACTTCAACATTAAGGTATAATATGTAGATGAAAATACAAGAACAGAACGTGTTTGCTGGAAATAGGGGATTGATAGGCACGTTGCAATCTTTACTGGGCAGAAATCAAAAAATTCACACTGAAAGCACAATTTTAGTTACGCAGTGAAAACCTCAAATTTGAGATTAAAAACACTACGGGGCTCTTACTCTTGAGAACCGAAAATAATATCAATCCAATAATAGTGAAGGATATGGTTCTTTACAAACACATATAGCTCTCTACGCGGCTACAATCTCTAGACTCACTAAAGAGGTGCTTGTCTTGAATCTTGACCTTCTTCTTCAGTTGAACGATATGCAAATATCGCTTCTCTTGTAGCACCAACTTCTCTACTGATCTCAAGAGAATCAATGCATATGAATGAATGATTGGTGAGACTCTTCTACATGGAACAAGTGTCTTGAGACTCTTACGTAATCCTTTCTAAGCAACACAAGAAGAACAATGATTCTTGCTACTCAAGAGCCGTAACAAAAAGAACACATGTTTTTGATATATGCACGTCCAAAAAGCAAATCCTCAATAACCAAGATTTACCCTAATTGGACTCCTAATAGGAAAAGACTTTAAATAAAAGATTTTCCAAAATAAATAAACAAATCCTAAATCAATTTGGACACATCCTAAATTAATTTGGATTTCACCAATGCAACTTAACATACGGGAAGTATCTTTGCATGATAAAGATTAAGAAAACAGAAAGATACTTTCGTAACGAAAACTTCCTACAACCTAGGTGCAAATGCTGACTCATGAGATGAAATTACCTTTATGATTTCTTCGAGACCAGTGAGTAGGATACTTCAACGTTTTGTATGGGAATGCCAATATACCAAGTACAACCCTTGTACCTACAATCTCCCCCTTTGGCATTCCTATACAAAACACATCTAATCAACGCAAACTCCCCCTCAACAAGTACAGGAGAGACATCACAATTCATCATCCATACTTTTCCTGAAACACTTATCACACAATTGGTAAAATACACAAGATAAAATAATGTTACCACTGTTTAAACAAAGCATGTAAATCCAACCGATCACACAGCATCACACATCACATTTAACATCATACTTATCATCATATTTCTCCCCCTTTTTGAATAGGGATGCCAAAGGACTAGGGACCTCAATTGCACCTAATGGAAAGAAAGTAATCATGCATATTCCAAATCAGAGAGAACTCATAGATTTGGCCAAGGACTGAAACTCCCCCTTAATCGATTATGTCATGAAAAATGCACTAATGAAATGCAATCACACAATGAGCGGGTTTGTATCCATATGCTAAGAACATATTCAATTTGCATAGCTTTTCAGACAAGAGCATGACCACAAATCCATAGACATGAGTGTAACAAGATAAGGTCACATGAGTGAATCGTTTTCAACAACAACAAAGTAAGCAAGAAGATGATTGAGTATTCTGTACCTTGGTTGTGTAAGTGATCATAACTCAGTGGGGTGTGTAACATTTGAAGAAACATTAAACTCAGAACCCACATACGAAAAAGATCTAGATGCACATAAGTTTTTATTCCCCTTATAACACCTTGTGGGCATAATTTGTAACTTTTCTTTTTCTTTTTACACAAAGTAATATCCCTTTTTTTTTCACAAGAAGACTACGACCCATGTAACGAGTATTATGCCAGCAGCTCCCAAGTCAGATGACTTTAGGGTACTAGATGTAACAAGGACATCCCAAAGGGCACATCCACCCGAGTCAATAGTTTCACAATCCACCGGGGTGACCAAACCATTCCCGTTTCTTCCCAATCCTCATATCATTCGTCACGACCGAGACCTGTTTACTTTGGGAATAGTCTGGCCATGCTCCACAAACCATTGTACCTTCTTAACCGGGAGCAGCAATAACATGGAACAACTTTGTACATGAGTCTTGAGAACAGATCAATCACAAATATTACGTACCACCACGAAGAGTATGCGTGCAAGTGATGATCCAAAGTGATATAGAATATGTTGTTCATGCTCAAGAGTACAGAGTGATGCAAAAACTAATTCAAAACATGTTATTCAACTCATCACAATCAGATTTAAGGATAGAATCAGAGCACTTGTCAATCTAAGTTCAAATTGATCTGTCAGACAGTTAGGGATACAAACCACACTTGCAATCCTGAATCTCCAGAAACTGAAAATAAAAATGCAGAAACAGAAAGAATGATGCACCTATACTAATATGATGACATACAATGTAGATGCATGCAAGAATTCAGTTAACTCAAGGGAGAGTTTCAGAACTTAGAACATCAATAGTGCTTCTAAGTGATTCAAAACGAGTATTATCCAAGGGTTTTGTACACGAATCAGCCAAATGATGTTTAGTAGGAACAACAGCACGCTCAAGCATATTATCAAGATTATCCATATGAGCAGAAAAACAATTGTTAGAACCTTTTTTAATCCAGATTTGCTTCTGCTTCAAATTCTGCTATTTGGGGATTGCAATGCGCTCTGCAATCCTATTGATCAATTTTAGATGCTCTTTCAGCTCAGCTTGCAGTGATGTAGTTGGGCTAATTTTTTATGCTTTCCTCTGATTTTGAGTGACCCTGCGAAGCATATTACATCTAGGACGTATGTGTCCCAATTTTCCACAATAATGACAAGTGGGAATGAAACTTTTAGAGTTGTGAACATACCTGGGCTGACGCACATAAGTGTGCTTGTCAAGACTTACCTGAGTAACTTTCTGATGGGTTTGAAGGTCCACATTTGGTTCTGAATTTTTGGCCAACTTGGGACCAGAATCTTTGTCATTTGCCGCTTGTGATTGACCCAAAGAATTTTCACATTCTACACCTTTTACAAAGAACAAAGGCTTGCAAAACTCACCTGCATAACCTAACCCTTCTTTGTTGTCGTGAGCTTTACCAAAGTCCATCATCTTGGAGACCTTTTCAGACCCCATGGAGAACTTGTTGAAGCTTTCCTTGACTTTAAACAACTCATCCTGCAATTTAGAGTATATTGTGCCTTGACTTGAACCTGCAAGATTTTTATTTTGTTAATAAGATCATCATGCTCCTTGTCACAATCTTGAGACTTGACTTCACCCTGCAAAACTTTAATTTTATTAACAAGGTCAGTACGCTCTTCTTCCCATTCTTTTAAAGAAGTTTCAAAATTTTGCTTAACTTTTTCTTTTTCCACTCTTAATGATTCAACTTCTTTTTCAAGTCTGTAATTTTTTCGAAGAATAATTTTTGAAGCATTATACAATTGCTTACATTTTGCATTCGTTTCTTCATCAAGAGTATCATCTTCCAAGTCAAAATCATCAGATAAATCAATATCAAGAGAGGAAGTAAGAGCAAGATTTACGTCTTCACCATCAGATTGAGAGTCTTCATCACTATCACTCCATGTGGATTTTAAGGCCTTGTTCCCACTTGAGTTATACTTCTTGTTGCCACAATCGGCAGCAAGATGTCCAATTCCACCACACTCAAAGCATTTAGGTTTGTTAGGAAAATTTTTCAAGGAGTTTCTAGAGGAGTTTTTGTTTTTTAGAAATTTTTTGAACTCTTTTGTCAACAACGATAAATCCACATAATCATCATCAACATCATCTTTCTTTTTAACAGAAGAGAAAGCAACACTGTTTACCTTTTTCTCGGGCTTGATCCTCATCTCAAAGGTTTTGAGATTACCTATCAGTTCGTCGAGAGAATAGGTGTCCAGGTCTTGAGCCTCCTCTATAGCTGTCTGTTTGGATTGAAACTTTGATGAAAAAGACCTAAGAATTTTCATGACAATCCGATGCTCTTCAAAAGGATCACCAAGACTGTGACACTGACTTGTCACGTTCAGAAGACGAGCATGAAAGTCATCTATTGTTTCATCCTCCCCCATTTGCATGTTCTCAAACTCTAAGACAAGTCTCTGAAGTTTCTGGCCTCTAACCTTTTTGTTGCCTTCATAAGTGATCTCAAGAAGATCCCATGCATGTTTAGCTGTCTCACAGTAGCTGATTCTCACCCTCTACTTCTTGGATAAAGCTGTGAATAAGGAATTTCGTGCCTTGAAATCACAACTTCTGTCACGAACCTCCTCTTATGTACATTCCTTCCTAGGCTTAAGAACTCTTGCAGATGTCCCTTCTACTTTCTTTGAGTCTTCTGCCTTGGTTAGGTGTTCCCATCCAATCTCAACTATATTCCACATGTTTTCATCTAGAGAGTAGAGAAAGACCCTCATCATCATCTTCCATTGTGAGTAATTTTCACCATCAAACAAAGGGGGGCAGTTTATCGAACTGGAGGCTCTGTTATATTCACGTTCCATCACGTCCTCGGATCTACTAAAAAGCTTTAGAACCTGCTCTGATGCCAAATGAAAATACAAGAACAGAACGTGTTTTCTGGAAATTGGGGATTGATAGGCACGTTGCAATCCTTACTGGGCAGAAATCAAAAAATTCACACAGAAAGCACAATTTTGGTTACGCAGTGAATACCTCAAATTTGAGATTAAAAACACTGCGGGGCTCTTACTCTTGAGAACCCAAAATAAGATCAATCCAATAATAGTGAAGAATATGGTTCTTTACAAACACATATAGCTCTCTACGCGGCTACAATCTCTAGACTCACTAAAGAGGTGCTTGTCTTGAATCTTGACCTTCTTCTTCACTTGAACGATATGCAAATATTGCTTCTCTTGTAGCACCAACTTCTCTACTGATCTCAAGAGAATCAATGCATATGAATGAATGATTGGTGAGACTCTTCTACATGGAACAAGTGTCTTGAGACTCTTATGTAATCCTTTCTAAGCAACACAAGAAGAACAATGGTTCTTGCTACTCAAGAGCCGTAACAAAAAGAACGCATGTTTTTGAATATATGCACGTCCAAAAAGGAAATCCTCAATAACCAAGATTTACCCTAATTGGACTCCTAATAGGAAAAAACTTTAAATAAAAGATTTTCCAAAATAAATAAACAAATCCTAAATCAATTTGGACACATCCTAAATTAATTTGGATTTCACCAATGCAACTTAACATACGGGAAGTATCTTTGCATGATAAAGATTAAGAAAACAGAAAGATACTTTCGTAACGAAAACTTCCTACAACCTAGGTGCAAATACTGACTCATGAGATGAAATTACCTTTATGATTTCTCCGAGACCAGTGAGTAGGATACTTCAACGTTTTGTATGGGAATGCCAATATACCAAGTACAACCCTTGTACCTACAGTAGATGACAAGTTCATATACATGCAGAGTAAAATGTAGATAAGCATCCAGAACTGTTCGATTTGACTGTTTGAAAATACATGTCCCTCTTGAGCTCCTTATTACTATCTCTCCATGAATAAATGATAGTACCAACCTATTAAATCTGCATGATTGTTATGTCCATTCAGATCACATAAGCTTTTTCTGATCAAAAGTAAGAATGTAATCCTATAATATTACTTGCTAACCTAGTGATAGGATAGGTGGTCTGTGATTTGAAATCTAGTAGTGGCACAAAGCAGCTAGGTGTTTAGGTGTTTGTGTGTTTGTTGCCGTCTTCTGTACCATATCGAACATAAAAAACGCTTGTGATCGGAGGAACTTGAACGATTATAATTTCCATTGTAGGCATAACAAACAAGTACAAAATGTAATCCACGATAAAAAGAGATGGGGATGATAAAAAAAACCATAGTTTCATGGAATGCAATACACTGAAACAACTGAATGAGCTTAAAGAGAGGGCATAGAATTGAACATACAACATTAGGAAACACCTGGGTGAAAACAAAAAACAACTAGACTCTGTTTCTGCAACACATACAGAATCATAGGATACAATTTGAGCTGAAGCAGACAGTTCAAAGGTAATTAATTACAGTTACAGCAGTCAAGCATATATGAAATTGATAGCAAAGAATAGAGATGCATCATTCCTTATCATTCTTACTGATCACCAATGATATTATTACAAAAAATAGAAGAGGAGAAACCGTACCTGAATAATTGTAGCATGTATTATCGCCTCAACCATTCAATCCTTGTCAACTGAGGATAAACCACACCACCACATCAATCCTCTTAGACCCAGAGGGAGAAAGACAAGATGCAGTAGGACACCACGCCATTGAATCAAAGCTTTCAATTGCGAATGCTTTGGAAGAGAGAAGCGGGGTAGAATTGGTAATCTCGGATTCCCTTTTTTGTTAAAAGTTCCCACATTAAGGTGTAAAGGAACGAGAGGTGTTCATATATGTCCGGCAAACAGTTACGGTTGCTCTTCGGGGCAGCAGGGACACACTATGCACCATGACTTGGACTCCTGACGTATGCTATGGACTTGAACTGTTGGACCAATTAAAACTGAGCTCGAGGAAATTGTGGTTTTATAAAGAGTGTTCTAAAAATCCCCGGGCGACGCTACGTGATGGGCTAATGGCAACCATTTCAATTGATTTAGGAAGCGCCTAGGAGGAGGGCTGGGTTTAAAAAAAAAAAAAAAAAAATATATATATATATATATATATATATATATATATATATATATACATTTATCAAATACTTAAAAATAATCTTTTATTTGTGTCTTCATTATATATTTATTTTTTTCTATGTAACTACTAAGTATAGTTTTTTTTATTCTAATTGCACTTACATATTTATTTAGTAAGAATAAACTAAAATAAACAAACAACAAAAAACTAAGCCCCTAAACATGAGGTTCTCTCTCCGCGAGAAAACCCTAAACGCCGGCGTTCCGATCTGAGAAATCATCCTCGTCCGGTAGCGCCCGGACGCATGGGCTGGCCTTGCCGTCTTCATGGGGTCTGCTGCTGGACAGGTATTGATGGCTATTGCTCTTGTTCCATCAGATGGGGTTTGCTCGGGGCTTGTCGGTAGTTCTAGCTGGGATGGTGAGAGGCGGTGGTCATGCTAACAGGTTCGGCGATCGAATCCTGCTGACAGCGCCACCGGTCTGACTAGATGGCGGTGTGAGGTGAGAGGGCCTGGATCGAGGTTGGTCTTCTCCGTGGTGGCGTGGGTTGGGTGGCGTGGCCCGTGCAGTTTAGGTCGCAGGGGGTGATTGCTAGTGGCGGCGCAGGTAGTGGTGGCGCGGATTGAGGCGGGCGCAGGTCGTGGCGGCGCGAATTGAGGCAGGCGCAGGTCGTGGCGGCACGCGGCGGATGGAGCAGCTTGGCTGTTACGTACGACGGGGCGTGGGCGTATGAGGACTGGACAGGACTAGGCTGATGGGCCTTGGGTTGACCTTTGCTTTGGTGGGCTTTAAGTTTCTGGGCTGGGGTTCTACCCTAATCCAATAGCTTCTAATTTGGGCTAGGGTTTAGGCTCTTGGCCCAAACCTATGTTTTTAGTTTTTTGTCTAATTACAATAAGTTTTTTGTATTTGGAACCTAATGAGTGTAGTTTGGCTTGTCTATTCGCTATGTTTTTTCATAGCTTATAGGCTCGCTTTTAAGTGAGCGATAAGTTCAAATATAGTTAGTCTATCCTATGTACCACTGTGGCTCCTCCACGAATCCTTGTTCTGGCCATTATTATGTGTCAGCGGATAAGTATGTAATGGTCTTCGAATTCTTGGCATGCGCTATTATTAATGGAATTACCATTATTTCCAAAAAAAAAAAAACTAAAATAAACATCTACCTAGGCACCGCCTAGACCCCGCCTAATCACATAGCCGCTACGCCCCTCCTCACCACCTACCTACCACCGACCGATTTTTAACACATTAGTTATAAAACACCATTTTTTTTTCAGCGGAGGCTCAAAAATATTTTACAGTTGGATTCCCTAAATCGTGTATTGAGATGACAGTGTTCTTTTTGTCCATGTATTAAGTCACTTCATGAACCGAATACGAAAGCCAAACTTAAAAGTTGCACTTGGAGTCCTGCATTATTTAATAGGAATCTCATGGCAAGGAATCTTATTTTTAGTGAACAATTTCTCTTCAGTTAATCGCATATTGTGATATTGACTCGGTTAGATGTCCAACAACAAAAACAGTTCATCACTGGTATTCCAATAAGTAAGACATAGTTGTAAGACCAATAACAAAGGCAAAATATTGATTCATGGCAAACATCACTTGTGAACTAGTTTGGTTACAATTCATCTTACAAGATCTCAAACCTGGCTTAGTTGCGTTTGTAGACACAAGAAAATTTAATGAAAATTAAATTCATTTAATAAATCGGTCAATCTTTGAAATTTTGACCAAACAAGCTTAGTTGGCTCATGGGTCTTGCAAATGGTATACGTGGCTTTTACGTCACCAAAATTATGTGAGCTCCGAAGATGACACATGTCAAAACATGAGTGGTCCACCGATGGAATGACGTGGAAGTGTCAATTTACCACTGATTGGTTGTTGCTCAAGTTAAGCATTAAAACGGATATTAATTAAACTGATTGATCTCGATGAAAATCAAGCATTAAATACAAATATCGATCAAATTAAATTCTTTAATTCTGATTGAAATAAAGTATTAAATCAAATCATAATTGATTGGCATATTCCTTAAATTAAAAAAAATAATTAAATCAATTAATTAAAACTGATTGATTTAAGTACACATTGAAGGAATGTGATTAACCCTCTGTCATCAATATTGCATTCCAAGTTGAGAGAGACGTCGACATTATAAATACCCCTTCTCAAATTAAGAGAAGAGGGGACAAACAGACGCAAGCAAACGGAAGAAACCTCTCCAAAGCTCAGAAGTCTCCCAATTAAGCTCGTGAAGAACCATCAAGCTGCCAAATAGCCGGTCTATTCACCTCACCGGCTTCAGACAAACAAGGGAAATCACTTATATGCTCCGAAGTGGTCAAACTCGTGGAGGATCAACAAGCACCAAGCAAACGGGTCGATTTATCAGCCATCAAAGCCATATTCGCCACGTGACACCGCTCGTGGTTCAAATTTGATCAAGTTGAAGCCTCTGCAACCCTTGATCATTCATCTTCTTCAAGGCGTCAACAAAGCAAAGCTTCTGCCAAGTTCTTCAGCAAGCTCATGGAGAATCAACGGGCACCAAGCACACGTGTCGATTCATCCGCCATCAAAGCTAAAGAACACTCACCACGTGATACCACTCGTGGTTCAAAGCCGATCAAGAGCAAGCCTCTGCATCCCTTGATCAACCGCCTTCTACAGGTCGTCAACAAAGCAAATCTTCTGCCAAGTTCTTCATCAAGCTCGTGGAGAATCAACAAGCACCAAACACACGTGTCGGTTCAACCTTTACCAAAGCCGAAGAACGCTCACCACATGACACCACTCGTGGCCTAATTCGATCAAGATCAAGCCTCTACGGCCCTTGGTCAACCAATCTTCCCCAAATCGTCAACATAACAAGAAGTTCACACTACAACAGTTCGATTCAAGATCAAATGATCGCCACTCTTGGATCAAACCAACATCGGAGATCGAATCAGAGGTATTCTTGTGAAAGAGTAACTACAGAGATTGTAACCCTCAAATTCATTAATTAAAAAAATATATTATTTTGTATATGTGTCCTTCTTTCATTCGTGACAGGATTTTCGTGATTACAGCGTTCTCATAACCAATCAACTCTATACATTGCAACAAATCTTGTCTTCCATGTGGTATGATAATACAAAAAGCCTTGAAAGATTGAAACAGCCTACACACCTTGTTGCAACAGGTTGAAGAGCAGGTTTTCACCAGTCTAGCTTGTTAGGGTTATCATTTTTATTTTTTGTTAACAAATTGGAGTTCAGAATACACACTATCCAACTTGAGCGAAAGTATTGAGTGAGACATAAAAAGAGACAACAAATCATGTAAAGTAATTTCCATATTTCCTTCTTAATTTACTATAATTGTTTTCTTGGAGAACAATTGAATGCTCTTACGATTATAAGTTCTCATATTGCAAGGCATATTCAGTTCATTGACAGCGAAACTAAGAAGCTGGGCTCATGCTACTTCCACATGAGCACGACATATATATTTACGAATGCATGCAGACCGTACGTATAACGGCATCTGAAGTAGCAGGATACGAATGATTGTGGAAAAGCTTGCCATGAATGATCATGGTTCTTGTGAGAATAAGCTGAAGAACATGGCTGTCGCCGGAAGTTCCAAGGAAATTAAAGGAAGCTAGGACAAGATGGTTCGAGAAGGATTGTTTATTATGTCAAACTAGGACTAGCATGCAGTTCTATATATGGTGTGATTGCATTGTTACTGTGATCCTTAATTCCATGGTCTTGGGGCCAAATAAGGTGCTTTTTGCAAGGGCATTATATTCTTCTCCACTTAAAAGAGAGTGAAAAAAGAGAGTGAAAAAAATAACAAAGGTATGTTGGCAAACAAGAAATCAGAACTATTAGTACACATAATTCCATCTAATTAAATTTCTGTCATTCATTGTCTAGAGTAAAATAACATGGTAGAAGTAATGTTTGATGAAAGAAGTTACATACAGATTGAATTATATTACACCATAAGTTTTGCAAGCTAATTTTTCTAGGACCCCAATCTGTAGAATCGCTGTAAATCTGTATGTAATTAGGATTCTTATTTATTTATATTATTCTGTAATTATAGGAAGGATTGTTTCCTATTAGAGTTAGACTACTCTTTTATGTCCTTGTAAATATACCCCTTTGTGGGATGAATAGAATTAACATATTGAAAACCCTAAATCGAAATACTCTTTTCTACTTGGTATCAGAGCAGGTTCAATCCTTTGAACTTGCCTGCATCCTCTGAATCCTGAATCCTGAATCCCAAAGCACACCACAAACCGCTGCGTACCACCACCATTAAAATCAAGCCATCCTTGAATTTCAAAACCACCAATTTTTTGAAACCCTAGAAAAACCAATCCTAAAAAAAATCCCAAATTCCTCCATGGCCGGACCTGAAATTGAAGGCGAACAGTCAAGTCCCGAGAAGGCAATGGTGCCATCCTCACAAATCATCCATCACCACTACACCACCCAACAAGACAACTCTGCTTTCCCCACAAGTGTTGTCTTGAATGAATCCAACTACTCCATATGGGCTCCTCTTATGCGAATGCGCATTGGAGCACGAGGGAAGGTTGGTTATCTGACTAGAGTAAAGGCTGAACCCGCCATGAATTCTGCAGAGTATGAAGCTTGGGCCACGGACAATGAAAAGGTGAAAAGTTGGCTCATTGACTCCATGGAATCCTCTCTTAGAACCGCTATATTCGTCTTCCTACTGCAAAAGATATTTGGGAAGCTGTAGAGAAAACCTTTTATGATGATTCTGATGAAACCTGAATCTTTGAGTTGAACAAAAAGTGTTTTGAAGCAAAGCAGAATGGACGGCCCATTCCGACCTACTACAATGAGTTAGTGGCAATGTTCCAGGAGATTGATCAAATGGTGGCCTCTCAGAATGATAATGTTGCAGCTGTAGTTCAAGAAACTTCAGCAATGTCCCGGATGCGTGTTCACATGTTTTTGAGTGGACTTGACCCAGAGTATGATCAGGTGCGTGGAGAAATCCTGCGCAAGGAGCCTAAATTCTCCTTGGAGCAGAGCTATGCTTACATTCGCAAGGTGCAATCAGAGAAACAAGCTATGGGGCTTTCGGTACCTACCGAATCTTCTGTTATGGCTGTTCATCGCAAACCGAGTCCTCCTCCAGGCTTCTCAGGTCTTTCTCCACGCCGTCCTCAAGGTAAACCAAACCCATATGCAAACAAAAAATGCGTTATCTGTGGGGAAGCCATAGCAAGGAGCGGTGCTATGAAGTGATTGGCTACCCTGATTGGTGGGACTTCACCAAGAAACCGCGAAAGAATCTGGGCAAGGTGGCCATTGCTACTACAGAGGAAGAGCATCTAGACAATGGCTCAGCTAATGTAGCGCAGTCAGGTATATATGAAGGGTAAGATTACTTTGAATAATACATGGATAATTGATACAGGTGCATCTGATCATATGACCAATGACCCTAATCTTGTGAAAAACCTTAGACATTCCCCTCAAAATGTTGTCTCTACTGCTGATGGTACTCCAACTCCGGTCACCGGAGAAGGTTCTATTGCTCTATCTGATACCTTAACCCTTGAATTTGTCCTAGTTGTTCCATCACTAGCTTATAATCTCCTATCTGTTGGTCAAATTATTTTAGCACTTGCATGTATTGTGACATTCTATCCATCTTTCTGTGTGTTTCAGGACATTATGACTCGGCGGATTCTTGGTTATGGTGTTAGAAGGGGAAAATTATACAACCTGGATCTGACAGAGACTGGAGAGAACCAGAAGCATCTTTTGGGGCAAGCTAATCAGATTAATGGGGTACAGAATGCAAAGGAAGCTGTATGGTTATGGCATCACCGTTTAGGTCATCTATCTTTTAGTTATCTTAAGAAGTTGCAACCTCATTTGTTTTTGGTTGCCAGTGATTTGGATTTCCATTGTGACATTTGTGAATTGGCCAAAAGCCACCGTATTTCATATTCACCAAGTCTTAATAAAAGTCCTATTCCTTTTATGAAAATTCACTCTGATGTCTGGGGTCCTGCAAAAATCTCTTCTCTTTCTGGAGCTCGATATTATGTCACATTTATTGATGATTGCACTCGCATGACGTGGGTGTCATTACTGAAGAATAAGAGTGAAGTATTTGGGATGTTTACCGAATTTCACAAAATGGTGACAACTCAGTATCAACAATCCATCAGGGTGTTTCAATCTGACAATGGTGGAGAGTTTGTGAATGGCCCTATGATTGAGTTTTGCCGGTCACATGGGATTCGTCATCAAACCTCCAACTCTTATACTCCTCAACAGAATGGTTTGGCAGAACGGAAGAACAGGCAGTTGCTGGAAGTTGTTCGGGCTTCCTTGTTTGGCATGAATGCACCTCGGTCCTATTGGGGAGAAGCAGTGAAGTCAGCAGCATATCTCATCAACCGTACTCCACGGGTAATTGAGTTTCAGAATCCGCATCAAAAGCTTCATACACTTTTGACCATCCCCTCTATGCCTAATTTGGAGCCCCGAGTGTTTGGGTGCACAGCTTATGTTCATATACCAAAGCCACACAGGAGAAAACTTGATCCCCGTGCAAAGAAGTGTATTTTTGTGGGTTATGCCGAGTTTCAGAAGGGCTACAGATGTTATGACCCGCTCACCAACACAGTACATCTATCTCTTGATGTCTCGTTCCGTGAATCTGAGCCATATTACTCATGGGGAGCTTCTCAGTCTTCCCTTCAGGGGAGAGAGGTTGTGAAGGGAATCCTTGTCCTATTGTTGATTTTGATGTCTTTGAAGACCTGGAAAATTTGGAGGAACGATTTGAAGGAAGAGATTCTGAAACAGCCAAAAACGATCTATCGTTTGACCTTGACGATCGATCGTTTCGAGAGACGGAAACTTCCAGTGGACATAACGATCGATCGTTCGGGTCTAACGATCGATCGTTTCCTGAGGCAGAAGCAGATGACACAAACGATCGATCGTTTCAACAGGCAGAGACTGAGGCAGAAGCAGATGACGCAAACGATCGATCTTTTGAAGCTAACGATCGATCGTTTCAACAAGCAGAAACTTCCAGAAGCCAAACGATCGATCGTTTGGCCCCTAACGATCAATCATTTCCTGAGACGACCTGTTTGGATAGTTTGAATCAAAATCTAGATATATCTGAAGCTCACACACAAGATGTTTCCCCTTCTACATCACCAATTGAAGATTCTGCTCAGAATGATCCACCTCAGGTACCCCTAAACTTTAATGAGTCTTCTGGGTTAGAAAGTGTTGAACCTAGGAAATCACAAAGGGTTACCAAGGGAATTCCTAAGAAACAATATGAACCAGATATCAAAGCCAAAGCTAAATACCCTATAGCTAGCTTTATGTCTAACCATAGGATTTCCAGGTCACATGCACTTGTTGTTGATCAATTGTCTACTGTATCTATTCCTAGTAACGTGCAGGATGCATTGACGGATCCAAAATGGGCAAGGGCGATGAATGAAGAATTGGAAGCTCTTCAGAAGAATGCAACATGGGAGTTAGTACCTATGCCGGTTGGAAAGAAAACTGTAGGATGTCGTTGGGTGTTTACTGTGAAGCTTAATGCCAATGGAACTATTGATAGATACAAGGCGAGGTTGGTTGCCAAGGGATACACACAATGCTATGGGATTGATTATGAAGAGACTTTTGCACCAGTGGCAAAGATCAATACTGTCCGGATTCTAATCTCTCTTGCAGCAAACAAAGATTGGCCCTTGCACCAGTTTGATGTGAAGAATGCGTTTCTTAATGGGAATTTAGAGGAAGAAATGTACATGGATGTGCCCCCAGGTGTTAGGAATTACCCAGGTGAAGTTGGCAAGGTGTGTAAGTTGAGGAAATCTTTGTATGGCCTGAAGCAGTCTCCAAGAGCTTGGTTTGGGAGATTTTCAAAGTCCATGAGAGCTTTTGGATACAAACAGAGCAATTCTGACCATACCTTGTTTATCAAGCCCAAGAATGGCAAGATTACAGCTCTTATTGCGTATGTTGATGACATAATTGTTACAGGGGATGATCCGAAAGAGATGAATGAGTTGCAAAAGTATCTGTCAAAGGAGTTTGAAATGAAGGATCTGGGACAACTGAAGTATTTTCTGGGTATTGAAGTTGCGAGGTCTAAGAAGGGGATTTCACTGTCACAGAGGAAGTATGTTCTTGACTTACTTGCTGAAACGGGGATGCTGGACTGCAGTCCAATCGAGACACCCATTGAGATGAATCACAGACTTGCTATTTATCCTGATCAAGTTCCAACTGATAAAGGAAGGTATCAACGTCTTGTAGGAATGTTGATTTATCTTTCACATACTAGACCTGATATTGCTTATGCTGTGAGTGTTGTCAGTCAGTTTATGCATTGTCCTAGTGAAGAGCATATGGATGCAGTCTTTCAGATTTTGAGGTACTTGAAGATGGCGCCAGGTAAAGGGTTACTGTTTGAGAAAAAGGATGAATTGGAAGTTGTTGGATACACAGATGCAGATTGGGCTGGTGATAAAACTGACAGGCGTTCTACATCCGGGTACTTCACTTTTGTAGGAGGGAACCTTGTCACTTGGCGTAGCAAGAAACAGAAAGTCGTTGTCAGATCAAGTGCAGAAGTTGAATTTCGAGGTATGGCACATGGAGTCTGTGAAATGTTATGGATTCGTAATGTTCTGAAAGATCTAGGTTACAAGCTTAAACAACCTATGGATTTGCATTGTGATAATAAAGCTGCCATTGAGATTGCACATAATCCAGTTCAGTATGATAGAACAAAGCATGTGGAGGTTGACCATCATTTTATTAAAGAAAATCTTGACAGAAAGGTTATTCGTTTTCCATTTGTAAACTCAGAAAAGCAGTTAGCTGACGTTCTTACTAAAGGAGTGTCCAGGAAGATATTCGACAGCTCGGTTGACAAGTTGGGCATGATAGATATCTATGCACCAACTTGAGGGGGAGTGTAGAATCGCTGTAAATCTGTATGTAATTAGGATTCTTATTTATTTAGGTTATTCTGTAATTATAGAAAGGATTGTTTCCTATTAGAGTTAGACTACTCTTTTATGTCCTTGTATATATACCCCTTTGTGGGATGAATAGAATTAACATATTGAAAACCCTAAATCGAAATACTCTTTTCTACTCAATCTTGATTAAGTCGATTTAGGTTCCGCCATCCTTGGAAACACTACCTAAAGATCTAAAGCAACAAAATTCAAGATGTGTGTATGAAAATGAGAACAAAGTCGGGCAAGGCATGCATCAAAAGAGTAGCTAGCATTGGGCCATTGGCCATCAAAACAATTACTGGACCGAGATCTGCCAGCTCTGACATCACAAAATCATGAATTGCATCTTTATAATAGCCTGAAATCTTTGCTCAAGTGATGTGCTCATATTTTTCTATATTTCTATGCCTCTTACTCTTGGTATATATGTTTAGCTCTCCTTATTTGTGGTTCATTTACGTTAGTTTAGTGTTTTTGTAGGTGTGTTTCAAAGAAAGAAGAAAAGAAGCTAAGCTGAGCTAACTAACACAGAAACTGTTGTGCAGAAGACCTAACTTCGCTGAATTACTGGGAACTTCTCGGATGGAATTGGGAGATGTACTCTATATTCACGGAAAGCCCCATGTGTCTAGTTTCTGAGGAATTTTACGGTTTGCAATTCTGACTTTTCTGGAAGGAGTTATGGCTATTTAAGTGAAGGTAGTTCAGCTTGGACGAGAATCTTCAACACCTTTTACAAGTTCATGTCTAGAAGGCCCACCACATATATTTGGAAATCTTCAGTGTGCCGCATCATCATTATTGAAGATCCAAGTCAAAGGAGGTTTAGGAATCCCTACTTGAATGAGGATTTGAGCCATATAAAAAGAAAAAGACGCGAAAAAAGAAGGGGGATTGGGAGTGAAGATTCTGATTTTGCGTGGAGTTGGAGGGTTGCTTCCTTCAACCAGTTTCCATCCTTCTCTTTCACAAGTTTATTTTATGCTTTTCCTTAAGATCATCATTTTTGTGATGACTCTAAGTAGCTAAACTCTTTGCTAGGGTCACGATGGATCCCTAGCTTGACTATTCTATGTTTTTGGTTTGGAGATTATTAGTTATGAATTCAATGTTGAGTTTTTAATCACCATAAGAATTGTTACTAATTTCAAAATTCTATTGATTAGCTACCTTTAGGATTTTGTTTCAAGTTATATGATGCAAGAGTAGGTAGATGCCCATGCCAAATCTTGAATGCTTCTTGTGATTAAAAACCATAAATTGGTCTAGTAGATGCCATGCTATATCGGTTTACGTGATTCCTTTTGTTCTCTTTGTGCTTAAATAGGTTCCTAAGCAGATGCCATGTTTTAGGGATACATTGAATTCTATACTCTGCCATAAGATAGTTTTCATACTTGGGAGAACCTATGCATATAAGTACTCTGCCATAAGGCTTATATGACAGAATCTTCAACATTGAGTTGTTAATTAATGATCGGAAAAACTAGAAACATTAATAGGATTGCGACGGTGAAGTTGGAAGCCCTAGTGTTTGTCATCGTTGTTCTTAAAACTCTTTCAAAAATCACATCGATTGCATTGCTTAATTTGTGTTGGTAACTAGTTTATTTTTCTCTCTGTTTATGAAAATCATAAAAACATTTGCGTGTCTTTTCTTGTTAATTGTTAGTGTAATTTAGTCAATTTAGTTAGACGTAGGAGTTGGTTATCAATCCCCAGTTGGAACGACCTCGTACTTGCACAAACTATACTACAACTGATTCGTGCACTTGCGAAGTTTATTTAAAATTTGACAACATCAAGGCTCCAGGATTGGGTGAAGACTTCACCTCCTAGAGAAATTGTACTAGCTGTGACTGTAGCTTCGCTGCTATCTGATGTGATTGCATACGTACGCTGAACAAACTGAGAAGTCCATACAAGAACAAGCCTCCTTTCACGTGTATACTTGAAGTAAAAACGGAGCAAAATCATACAATGATACAAAGTTGCTCAAAACTGGATCATGCAAGTCCTGTAACAAATGGACCGCGCGCATCATGCTATCATCATTATTCAACAACTATTGTATGAAATTAAACAACTGGTTGACGAATATATGTGTGTTGAAGATTATACGCGAAATGGTAAAGAAAATGGTTGAGATTGATTAGAACAAGTCATGTAGTTCAGTTCATTCCCATCCCGGTATAGAGGACAAAACAAAACATGTTTCTATGCTCCGGCCGGTTACAAACTTAGGAGGTCATGATTAAGAAGACCTATATATTAAGTTGGGTGACCATGATTGCAAAAAGGCGAGGATATCTAAAATGTTTTGGTAATTAAGTTCGAAAGGATGGATAAAAGTTTGTAATTTTAGCTTCCCTATAAGCTGATAGTTCTTCAGGATTGATCATTGTTAAAGTATTTTGTATTAGTATGGGGAACCGGACATTGGGTTATGGTTGTAGTTTGGGAAATCTTCCATAAGCTCCAATGCTCCATCATGGTGAGTTGTTAACCCGATCTTAAGAGCAAACCATCAAAACAATGAGGCGGATCGGGTAGGGTTTGGGCCAGGCCCGACTTTGGTCTTGTGGGCAATTGTGTGACCTAGATGGGGCTGGGAGATTGTTGGGAGTCTCAGTTCTATTCTGCTTTGGTAGTAAGAGCAACTGTTGTGACATTAACTGATAACTGAAGGACTAATCTAGCCCAATATGGACTCTTTTTTTTTTTTGGTAAATAAACGAGTATATTAAACTAAAGAGGGGAGGGCAAAAGCCCAGTACAACCAAAGCCAGAGGCAAAAACACAAAACAAAGGGAAACAAGCCATCCATAAAGAAAGCAAATCAAATCAAAAAAGGAAGCAAAGCAAGGACAAAAGCTAAGTAGTAGCTAAGTTCCACTTTTCAGCAATGATTCTATTAGTACTTGTGGACTTAAACTCGATGGAAATGAGCCCAATATGGACTTTTAAAATACTGTATGTACTCGGAGTTAATAGCAAATATATACCAAGGGTAAAAAGTGGATAGACTGACTATGCATAAAAAATTGATTCTCCAACGTGGAAGAACTCTTTTTCTATATTATTGGGCGGTCTGGGATAATAAAGCTGTCTTTTTCTCTGTTCTTAAATGTAAAAGAAGGAAAGTTATCTCCGGTGATCGTATTATATAAGAATTTTCTCACCAGGGCAAGAAGTCAAAACCTAAAAAAGTCGGATATGTACTTATGTAGGTAGGAGGAAATGTATGATAATTGATAAGAAGAGTAGTAGTGTTGTAAAAGATGATAGATGCTCGCACAGATCCTATATCAGTCACTCCACTATTAGCTATAGTATGAAACAAAATTAAATAATTAATATATAAGCAGCACTTTTGCTCAGCAGCATGCAGAAGCAGAAAGGAAACTGGCTAGGGTTCTAGTGGAGACCAACTCAAATCCCACCTTTGCATTGCTTTTCTCTGTTCACCACTTGCTCTTGTTCATTTTGTGTGGCGAGCGTCGACTCTGGGACTCTGCAGCCACTTAGAAATATTCAAAAAGAAAAACATATTCAAAAAGAAAAACAACGATCTCTCAAAGTAGGTACTCTCTTCATTTTTAGTTAAGTGCACCTGCATCCATTAATATATTGTTTCTCTCAATGTGATGTAGAAAGGGTTTTGATACTTACTACAACTCAAACGTAGAAAAACTACGGAAAGATGAATTAATTGTTTATCTTAATGTTTAATCACATTGCAATATTGGTCTCTTTCCTTAAGTGACGTTCTAAAACGACCTTCTGATCGATTAAGCTACAATGTGGGACTGATGTTGGAGTTAAAGGAATGATGACACTCAACGTTTACGTATAATGACCAAACTTATATGTATCCTATATAAAACTCCATAAGCAAAACTGCGAACTTCAAAGTATATATAAATACAAAATACACGATGGCTCAAAATACTATACTTATTTTTGTACTGTCTGGTTTACCATTTACGTACCTTGTGCCAATATGTGATGGCTAAGTGAACAAGCAGCCATGCATGGTTTTAGTGACAAACATGAAATCTTGAGGAAAATCTTACACAATTCTTCTCGAATCATCTTGTCCTAGCTTCCTTTAATTTCATCTTTAATATTTAATTCGCAGGTTAACCTGTAGCTAGGTAGAAAACATTAGTAGCCCACATTTTAACCTTTTTCAACTTATCTATTACCAAGAAATAGGAAGTCCTACATAATTATCTTTGGCTGTGTTAGAATAATGTAAAAAGAATGAATATATAGGACAAATTGCCCCATGAAGGTGATTAGAACATGCCTGTGTTCTACTCATTACCTTCGTAATTAGTGCAGTGAGGAATCAGCAGGGAATATCTTGTCTATTTAGGTCATTATGGTTTTTTGGTTAGTGCTATATGAAATTTCTTGGTTTGAAACTTTAAACTTTAAACTAATGAGTTTGTGTGGGCGGGGTGACAATTCGAAAAGTTGTCTCAACTCATCATGGCCAAGTTTGGACGACTTTCTGTCTTTGACAGCTTAATTTGTTATTATGTTGTCTATGTTCATAGGATTGTTCAACTACTAATCCATTGGATAAACTTACCTTTTGTGTCTCTTATACCTTTTCGTGCTTCAAATCTTAGCAAGCAAGACATGTGCTTAGTTTAGATATTAACTTCTATGGATTAAATACATGAACCAAAGACATATAAAGAAAATTATGAAGTCATTTTCTTGTAAGGACGATTCCATTATGAGAGTTGTGGCTGTATTTCAGTGTCGACAAATATTATTAATTAGGCAAGATGTTTGCTCTATACTAGTCCATAAATTAATTGTTATTGACTCATATATATGCTGCATGTGTTTGTAATTTGTCTTTTCAACAAAAAAGAATTCAAATTTGAACAGCAAAGAAAATCAATCAATCTGAAATAGAAAGCTATATGATGAAAAAACACCCTAACGGTGCCTTGCCCTGCCGTCAGTGATCGTGTTCGCGAGCCCCAAATCTTCCCCAACTCCATTTCATAGCATCGCAGTCGATTTTGTTGAGTTTCCCTAAGCATCCCTTTGGCGGTAATAGTTTGTTGAGTTTGATGCTGGCAGTCGCCACATTGTTAATCTTAGTCATTTTTGTCTTTGAGGATTAAACTTGGTGACACATTTACTTACTTGGAATGAAAAATAATTATGAATCGGAGACAAGTGGAATAGGAGAAGAAAGGAATTGGTATTGATTCCGGAGGAATGATTCCTAAACTCATCTCCCCCCTTCGTAATCGAATTCTTGAGTATTCAGGAATCGATTCCTGATAAGGAGGTGGGATCTACATCCATTCCGATTCCTTCATGTGTTAGTAAACGCATGAATTCTTTTACCCGGAATCATTCTGATTCCTTTATGTGTTAGTAAACGCATGAATATTTTTAATTACCCCGTAATCATTCCCTTTCCTTCTAAGTAAGTAAACGTGCCCTTGATGTATTTGATTTCAAACTACTGAAAAATGAATATACCATATATACTTGGTTTTGGGGAACTGCCCCTTGGATCGAATTCCACAAAATGAAGATACTTAGTTAATTTTGAGGAACTACTAAAAGGATCAAGATCGAATTTTCCAAAATGAATATACTTAGTTTTGCACTTTTGCTCAACCGCCCCTTAAATCGAAATCGGTGGTGGCTAATAATGAGACAGGTGGATTGTGTCATTTGCATATAACCGGGGTTGTACGTGGTTAATTGCGTGTGTTGGTCACTACAGTTGTATCCCCTGGTCAAGTTCAGACTTCTATGGGTTATAGTGATGTTGTGGTACCTGTGAGTTCCGTCTTGTATCAAGATGTTGAGGCCGGATTTGAATCCTCTAAAGTCCCTTATTGTGACTTTCTTGTAGATGCATCGTAGGAAGAGACAAGTCCTGAGTTCATTTTCAGATTATCTCGTTGTAGAGTTTTACTTTTAGTTTTCTAAAAGTGCTATAACCAATAGTACGTTGAATGTGAGATTGGTTAGGCAATAACTCTCTTTTTTTATCATGTCCTGTTAGTAGAACCTTATATGTAATTTAATTTGGTGAATAAATAAAATTGACGCCTTCAATTAAAATAAAAATAAAAAAATGAAATGATACAACAAAAAACTTACAATCAGAGCACTTCATATGTAGAAAATTTATGATCGGGGGGAGTAGAAGAGAGTGAATCAAACCACACCACTCACTCAACACAAAACATTAAGTTTCAAATTATGGTAATTGAATTCTGGCTTCATAGATACCCAAACTTAATACAATATCAGTTTTGGGCATTATGTCACTGCCATCAATGTGTTATACAACTTATATGTCAGCAACATATATTTACACTTCAAGGGCCTGTTGACTCGTTTTACCAATATTTACTGGCAAAACTGGGGGTGACTCCGTAATTTTGATAACAACATGGGGACAGTCCATCATCGGACTTTTTTTATCACTACAAATTTTTCCCAACTCGTGTGATTTTTCCGGTGACACAGTGGCTTCAACAGTCTCAAAATTTGCAAGAGACCCAAGTTCATAAACAGACTCGACAATTTTCTCAGTGCAGTTGACAACATCAAGTAGTAGTGAGGCTACTGTTGCTGCTGGTACCACTTCTAAAAGATCAATGTCTTCCCGCAAGCCAGATTTAAGTAAGGACTTGAGGGACTTCGCTGCAGCCTTTGCATTAGCAATGTGGGGATCAGCAGAGGGTGATTTGGTCATTGTCCTGAAATCTGATGCTAGTGCCTTGAGTGCTTTGCCAGATTCCAAGCTCAATTTTGTGCATGATTCTTCAATTCTGTTACGAATTTCTGGCGATACCTGCAACACATGTTAAACACAATGGTCAGTTGAGATTAATGTAACTACCATCATTTCTTTACTTCTTTCTTTTATAATTTCCCATACTATTTAGGATCCCAACATGTATAAGCACTCTTCTTCTTATATTATATATAAACTACTTTTTTTTTTTTTTAATATATAGGTCGATATGTGCATGCCGGTGCTAAATTAGTTTTTTTAGACAATGTAGTACGTTATGTATGGAGTTTGTTTAAGTATTTACTTGAACGTCAGCGGTTATTAGGCGGCCATGAAGTGCTTCAATCCGGTAGGAGCATTGCTGAATTAAAGCTCCGACTTTAAGGTATTGCGTCCATGGATGACGAAAACTGAACCTACCATGACCTGGCTCCCATCTTGCAAAGTTAGCCTGCAAATTGAGCATGACATTTAGAATCAGGCACTTTCAGTGAGTAGTACATCAGAGAAGATAGAGAGAGAGCATTAAACCCACCAAGGATTCTTCGCTACTTTTAGAATTGAGAACACTTTTATATCCTAGAAGAAATGTCTTGTCATCTTTAGACTCTGCAATATCCTCCAACGTTTTGAAGTATTCACCCCCAAATCCTACAAGGTGTTCCATTTTATCAAGTGTTTAGTTGCATATATACTCAACAATAAGAAATTAAATGACAATGACTTGAAATAGTTAGGGTAGCTTAACTTATAGATTGAACAATTTTTGTTTATCTTGTGAGTTCTTACGTTATAGTTTAACTCCTAAATATGAGAAGAACGAAAGTGACTCCTAATGGGATTAATCTTTCTAAAGAGCAAAGTGTCTGGGAAAAGAATATTTGGCCTTGGTGCGCTATTGTACTGTTTGGGGTGACATATGCATGTATATATGAGAAATAAATAGTTAAATACCTTCCAAGAAATTTCCTAGCTTTTCAATGTTGGCAGCTATGAGGTTATGAAGATCTTCACCAGCCCAGACAGGAAAAACCAGTATGGATACAATAACACATGCAAAGCCACCAATGAAGATGGTGGATATCCTTTTATGAGCCAAATCCAACACCTCATCATCCCGGAAACCCGATACCGATATCAAAGAGAATGTCAATATAAAAATCAACAACCCGTAGTCATATCGTGCCTTAATTTTCGGGAAGAACCGTATGAACGTTGATGTAGCAGCTGAAAGACATACATAATATTGGATTAATTAACAATGAAAGCGAACACATAAGAGAATAAGAAACTTGCTGATTGACGTTAAAAGATATATATTTACCTTGTAGGAAGACAAAGATGCCTAGTAGTATGGGTTCACCAATGTGCCCAGATAAGCTAGCCAGGTGATGAGCTCCAATACCTAGAGCACCGGCTACTAGGGTTGCCAATCCTCTATTTAAACCTTTTCCAAGTGTAGCTCCTGAAATTAAATTACATGAATGTGTCCATAAAATTAATAGATATACCAATGAGTTCAGTTAAGATAAGACCATGAACATATATAGATACGTACCAACTGAGAATTCGAAGACGACGATGACGGTCACAACAGCCCACATTGCAGAAGCACCAAAACTGTTGTAAAGTGGTTGATAGTAGTAGAATAATGAGACCAAGGTGAGTGCAAATCCTACTTTAAGGGAATGAGTAATTCTTCTAGGGTCATCTTGCCCAAGCTTTTTGGTTCTATTTGCAATCTCACAGACCTTGCCAGTCAACCTTGCAGGTAAACTAGCTAATAGTACCCCTATTTTCTCATTACTTGCAGACCCCATCACGATCGATAAGTATCAGCCTAATTGCATGAACAAAATCAAAAGAAAGTGATGAGAGAAAGAGAGACAATTAACGGCTGCAGCTAGAGGCTGGAGGATATAATTGATGCTTTTGGAAGCGCACTACAGGCTTGTTATTTATAGGCGAAAAGAGAATGGAACTGAGGAACTAAAAATAATATAATACACATGCATATGTATTTGGGTAGGCTATGAACACGTTTTGGTGTCTATATTTGTTTTCTTGTACGGGGAAGGTACGAGAGAGCTGTTCTGTGAAACCAAGGGTTGAAAGTTATACAAAGTGAAAAAGATTTGAGTGCGTTGCAGCTCGGGGTGGATGGTGTTACCCATGAACAGAGAGAGAGAGAGAGAGAGACACACACACACACACACACGCACACGCACAACTAGATATCCTCAGTGCCCAAAGCTAAGCTAAAGAGGAGTCCCATCAATGGATCAACTGGCTTTCTTTCTTTCTTTCTACCTGGCAATGACCGGTATATCCATTTGCTTCTTCTTCTCCTACTCAGTAATAACGTGAAGTTGCATGTATGATCTGCATCCACCACCCTTATTGAGCCCTTCATTTTTATCAAAAGTATTTGGCAACTAATACGTAAATAACCGCATTCACCCCAAATCGATCAATTAACTAGTTCATCGTACATTAAGAGTATTTCATGCTTCGTCTGAAAGATTTCAGTGTTTCTTTTCACCCAAAACTTCATATTTTAATGGAATAGTCCATTCCCAATTTTGTTGACTTCATCCAAAATAGGGAACTAGATAAAGACCCATAATCAACCTACCTAGAACAACTCCAATAGCATTATCTAAAAATTTTCTTATATTATTTTAAATTACTCACTTTTGAAAATGACTCACTCTAACAGTGTTTTACTTAGAAGTATTACACTGTTAGAGTAATTATTAATGATTTTACTTCTAAGAGTAATTATACTTCTAAGTAAAACATTGAGGAATTAACGCAGTGTTTTACTTCTTCTTTATAAATTAATGATTTTTAAATAACTGTTAGCTAAATTTGAATAATTAATGATTTCTAATTAGTTAATGAAAAATAACTATTACATCTAGTAAATCATTAAGCATATTTACAATATAAAACGAAGTAACTAATCACATGTCACAATTGTCTTAACTATTGACATTACAAGAAGTGTATTGTATTTGGATTTGTGCGGACTTTTTTTAAATAACAAACTTTTTGAAAAGTTCACAGACTCTTTAAAAAGTTGATAGACTGCTATTAATTTTTTTAAACCATTGATGTTAGCAACAAACTTTTTATTGATTCATGAAAATCTATATACTTTATTATGAATGACTTCTATAGATTTCATAGCACGTACAACAAATAAAAACTAAAAACAAGATAATAACTCGTTGTCTCTTCAATGGTCAAGTATCTTCTAGTAGAAATTGACTTCAATTTTGTTTTATTAGGTTACTTATTCTCATCAATTTTGTGGTTACTTATTCTCATCAATTTTGTTTTCACCGATTAACATATATATCATAAAAGATTAAAGAAAAGACAAAAAAACCAAGAAAGAGAGATGATGGAGGATCAACCTCTCCCCGCGTAGAGAGAAGAACTCTGATAGATTTTTTTTTTTTTTTTTAAGAAAGGGAACTTTGATAGACTTTTTCAAATCTTTGGTATGATGGCTGGAAAATTATTGGAGTTTGGCATGTATAGTTAACACTACAAAGTCTATAATTATACATTATTTTCTAATTTCATAAGTATGAATGATATTTTAGAGTTTGGCATGTATAGTTAACACTACAAAGTCTATAATTATACATGACTTTCTAATTCCATAAGTATGAATGATATTTTGAAGTACTTTCATTCATTTTTAAAGATTCTAATTGAATGCCCCTAGATTTGGTGAAATTCATGAAGTCTTTAAATATCCTAATTGAATACCCCAAGACTTTCATGGACTGCTAAAAGTCTATATTGAATACACCCAGACTTTTAAATTCCATAGATTTGCTTACAACTTCCACTAATTCCATTATATTCTTTTTCATTCGGTATAGAATTACATAATGAAAACATAAATTTTAGAGCATTTAAATTTTGAGAAATAAAAAAATTAATATTTTAGTAAAAACTAATATTTTAGAGAATATAGTGGAGATGCTCTGGCATAACTTGATGGATATCCAAAACCAGATCTCTCATTCAGGTTTTTTATTATGAGGCAATAGATTTATTATTGACAATAAAAACTTCTGAATGTAAAGTGCAGTTCACTATTAGACAATAAATTTTTATAGAGCTAAATTCATTTTACATTCTTATACTTTTCACTAAAATCATTCGTGCCTCCAAACTTCTAATTAATTTGATGAAATATGCCCTTGTAGTCTCTAATTTGATCGATCATAGCCAACTCTTATCTAATCCATTAATTTTTTTTTTTCATAAAGTGTTAATGTGGCAAGCTCATTTAAACTAATTTTTGGCTCTATGTCACCTGAAAAGTACAACATTTACATTGTAATACTAAAATTTAACCCAAGTGAACTAGTCACATCAACAATTCATGGAAAAATTAGGCAATTAGCTAGTTTATTGATGACTAAGGTCAGTCAAATTTGAGAGTATAATGGTATATATGATCAAATTAGAATTTTAGGTGTAAATTTCATGGAGGTGAAATGAATTTAACCCATTTGTATACAACATAGTTCCCCAAGCACAAGACGGTCATTATTGAAGAGGAGTGTGCAAATGTATTTCTCTTGGTGCATCTCGTCTCCCCTTATTCGAGCCAAATCCTGCCTGGTCGATTTATTGTGACAATCTCGCAGATTTGGTCAGTCTCAACTGGCAAGCTTTTGATTCAGAAATATCCGAACGACTGCAACCTTTGCCTTTTTTAAGCGGCCCTAGGACAAGCAACGGATGTTGTTGAAGAGCCCATCGTTTTATCGAACGTCCATTGTATTCCTTGCTGACTACGATGGGTTGGACAAGGTGAAGGATGTCCATATTCATCTCTTGTCGATATGGAACAAAGTCTTTGGTGCTTCTCCGGTGTTGACCAACTACATGTGGGCTCAACGCATTGGCTCTTCCTTAGGACAACTGCTTCATGTTGATAGGTGGATGAGATATGTGAGCTTGTGGTTAAGAACATGGACAAAGCAATTGTCATTCTTAACAGGTATCAATTTTTCGATTCTTTCTCCTATGAGCTGAAATTTCAGTATTAACATACTATGGGTCTTTGTGGGATTTGTAATTGCTTTAAGCATGGGTTAAAGACTGTTGGGGACCTCCCCAAAAGGGCGAGTTTGATATTATTGATTAGTCTATCTTCGGTGAGGCCATCAGCCCTTATCTCCTTGCCAAAAGTGGCTCCTCCTCCGAAGAACTCATCTATGGGTAACTTTTCGAAAGTTGGTGTAGTCGGGACATCTGTCGAACCCAGTCTTCCATTGCTAGCTCCAGCTTTACAAACTAATTCTGGTGAGGCCAATAGGATATCACCCAATGCCCGAGTCATGCTCTGGCTTCCTTCCCTGAACCTGGTGGCTGCTGTGGGATCCACAACCTCTGGTCTTGTTTCACTGCTGTTAGAGACTCCTTGTGTTACTGTTGTTATCGTCGGTAGTTCCCAGGTGCATGTTGATCTAAAGACCTTAAATTTGGGTAAACATGTGAGTCTGATACTCCTTCCTCCCCTCTAAAGAAGGGGCGAATTAGGGGTTCCAATGTCCATGTTCATCCTGGGAGACCAGATGTTTTTGTGGTGGAAGCAGTTCACTCAATCTTTGTTAATGCTGCATCAATCAAATCTTCAGCTAGAAAAAAGATTTAGGATAGGCCTCAGTCATAGATTTACTCACTTAAATTTTTTTGCAAGCTTCAAATTGAAGGCTCATGTTTCATCCAAGAGGAAGAAAACATCACCTATAGAGAAAGAATCATTCTCGAGGGTTCTCAATGCTGCTTTGAAAAAGGCTTTAATGGACAGGCTGGATGAGAAGACTCATTTAGATCTCTTGGGGGGTGTTTGTTACATGGGATTGGATAGGATTGGACATCATTATCGGCTTGTGTTACATTAATCTCATGTTTGGCAACAACCAGGACTGTTTTAAATGAGACTCTAGAGTCCCAAATTCTCTCTAACACCTTCTGCCCTAGAGACCCCAAAAAACATGGGATTTTGGAAGCTCTCATTCTCACCTTCCACTGAAAATTCTCATTCTGCTCTCCTTCTCAACAACTTTTACCAATTCTGATATTGAACACAAGCACACCTCATTTTCTATCCCCAATTGAACCCGGAACCACCGCCACAGAAGGTTGTAGCGATGGTGACCAAATACCCAAAAATCAATTTTTCCAAAATATTATCAAATTCAAAAACCATGTATGCTAGCATGTAGAAGAGTAGATCAACTTTCATACCACATGCACCTCAAAACATTGCCGGAGTCGCCGGAATTTGTACGGAAACTGCAGGAGAACCCAAGATTTTCGAAGTCCGATTCTCTCTCCACACCCAACAACCAGACCAGCCGAGGATAGGGAAACGTCGGCCACGATGACATGGATCAAACCCAACTGGTGTGCCTGACGGTAGAGTTCCGATCGGCTGCCTTTTGGAGCTTCGCGAGTCTTCAGGTCGATGGTGTTGGCTTTAGTTTTAGTCCTAACTGACCAAACATAAGTTACGGAATAATATAGCATAATCTAGGCTTGAGGAGTCCAAGACTCTTATAGAAATTAAGGCGAGGTATGACAGTCCTGTGAAACAAACATGTCATTGATGTAGTAATGGTGACCACATAGTTAAATTAAGTATGCAGTGTCATATTATTTTTAGTTTGCTTTATACAGTTTATTATTTTAATGTGTTATTGTGCTCAAACATATACTAGTGTAGCGTTATGTGTAAGAAATTTACCTTTATCGAGCCATTTTGTGGCATGTAATTTTATTTATAACATTACCACATTCATCAATAAAGTTATTGTTTCTATTAAAAAATCAGTTTTTTTTTTTGGTAAAGAGTGTTTCTATTGGAACCTCTAAATCTGCTCACTTGACCTCACTCTATTATCAATTATTAAATGACATATATAACCTACTATAAAATGACTATTAAGGACAATAATGATACCAAAATATTATATTTATTTTATGTAGACTTTCCAATTCAATAATATTAGATTGTATTCTTTATTATTTTCCTTATCTATTTTCATTTTCCAATTTCACTAGATACTCATTAAAGCTTTCATATATATTCAATAAGAATTAAAAATATGAGTAAGATCATGTGACATAAAAATGTATGATATATATGTTAAACGCATATTGGTGAGGAAAAACAAAATAAATCCTATTATGATTTATGACCTAAATCTAAGTCTATCTATTATATTTGCAAAAAAAAAGGAAAAAAAAAAAGAGCTAGCTAGCAATAAAAAAAACTAAAAAAAATATTTAAATAATTAATCATGAGGTACAAAAAATAGAGAAAAAAATAAACATTAAAAAAATGATTTCTTCATATATCTTTTTTGCACAGCTAAAATAGAAAAAAAAAATTATAAAAAAAATAGAATAGTTCATATTTTTTTTTTTTTTTTTGAATAAAGGGCTGGTGCGGCTGCTTTCAAGTCTTGATTAATGAAACCGTCGAATACAAGGGGGGGACATTGAGCCTAAACCCCTGATTACAATAAACATCTAGAATATTTTCTGAAATAATATTAGAAATATTTACAGAAGACTTGTATTCTAACAAGCACCAACTAGACTTGTATTTTCTTATTGATTAGAAATTAATTCTTGAAACTCAATATCTTGTGTTTGGTTTTTTTTTTTTTTATTGGAAAAGAGATTTATGCATGGTGTTTGATTAAGAAATGTATATGTAATTAAGATTTATAGAGTAATTAAATAATTGAAAAGACTAAGTATTTTATTTTAAAGATAATAATTTGTTTGCAAATTATATGAGTGAGGTTATTTGAGGAACTTTAGTGAGGTTTAGTGAGTAAATTTAGTATTTGAAAATTTGATAAGAGGTGCAAAAAACATAGAGGTTAAGTGAGTAAATTTGGAGGTTCCAATAGCAAAATTCTTTTTTTTTTTCTTTTCTTTTTTTCATTCCATAATTTGAGGAACAAAATCTGTCATCCATAGCGGGGAAAAAAAAATTCATCCACTTGATTAGACTTGTTTTCTGAAATTCTTTCTCCACCTTTTAATTGAACGTATGTTCTGTTGCCTTTACTCTACAATCTACATCATACATTACTAGCCAGCGTCGGGTCACATACCGTACTCGAATATCACATCTCCAAATAAAATCTGGATGTGAAAAAAGAACTCATTTGGTGATGGACATGGACTGCAAACCACTGAAACTTTGGAGGTACGATTAGAATATCTTACATCTTTTTCGGATTGAATATGTTCGAGTTTGGATTTAGCCTTCAACCTTTAATCACGTTGGGCACAACCCATAGCTTTTTCCCTTTGCTCCTAGCCAGTAGCTCATTTAGAGCGTACCACACCTGTTAATAAGATTCGATGAACTAGTTGTATACCTACTCCTCTTAAAGATAAAATTTTGTAATGGTGTAATTTTCAACCAAGTTTCATGATCATCTTCTAAAGGTTACTTGATCCGCATAAGAACTTAGAAGAGTTTAGAGGATGATAATGCAGCTTTAGAGGATGATAATGCAGCCTGTAGACACTAGGCCGGCCACTAACTTGATTGCTCTATTGATTTTCAGGTGACCAGAACCGTCCAAATAGGGCTTTTAAAATCAACTTAAGCCTCAAAAGAATGGTCACTAGGGGAAATAGGGAGCAGCATCTTCTTTTGACAATATTAGGAAACTTTTGGGATGGAGTGATGATTAAGACATCTACTGTTTGATCCAGATCAAATTATGCCATGCAGTTGTAGCAAACACCATCTAATGTTTGTTTAAATTAGAAAGATAGGCATATTCAATTTGGTTCCTATGAACGGATTAAGACTTCCACTTATACAAACCTATATATGCTTTGTTTTCCCTAGGATATAATTACTTAGAACTAGCGGTGGCTTTTTTGGAATTGAAAAACAATGTACTGATACTAAAGTTACTGATTCGGTGAATTGTTAAATGCACCGAACCAATCAATTGATTATTATAAAAATGACTGAAAGCAACCCGTACAAGCGTCCGTTGTTGATTAACTTTTAAAATAAATAATAGAAACAAACTAAATCGCTAAAATTAAATTGAGATAAATTTCCTTACTTTAGCCAAAACGTCCATATATGTTTTTTAATAAATTTCCTACTCGATTATAATTTTAAATATTGACTTTTTTTTTGTTAATGATGTGTGCATAATTTTTCATAATTTTATATCTCTAAATCTTGATATTTGTGCCTAATTCACCTTCCTTTATGTTTTTTGTGTGTGTATTTCGGTAGGTTTTGTAGGTTCTTGCAGTTTATTTGCAATCCTAGTGTCACGCCCCGGATTTTGAATGATAAATTCAAATCCGAAACCTGAATAATTACAATTACAAAAAAACCAAATCTCGAAACTTCGAGTTCATTATTACAATTCACTCTCACAATATATTATAAAGCTCAAATGAGCATAACACACCTCACAACTTACAATTGTTGTAAAACTCTAACAATTGCTCTAACCGCACGATCACCGTCCTGGTTCTCCTGTCCTGTAGGATTACCCGCTACACAATTTGAATAGTGTACCGGGAGTTGCAACAACACAAAACCCGGTAAGCTTTTTACAGCCAGTATGAGTAAACAAGAAAGAACTGTTGATTTATTAGATTTCAAGACTACCACAAACCCACGTTACTTTCTCACTCTCATATATATATATAGACACTTATGAGTTACTCTCAATTTAGCTCATAAGATCACTCACTCTCATATATATATGTAGACACTTATGAGTTACTCTCAATTTAGCTCATAAGATCACTCACTCTCATATATACATATAGACACTTATGAGTTACTCTCAAATTCGCTCATAAGATTTCCCAACATTTGGTAGACAGACTCATATATATATATAGACCCTTATGAGTTACTCTCAATTTCCCTCATAAGGTTACCATATATATATTGACACTTATGAGTTACTCTCAATTTCACTCATAAGGTCACTCCACATTTGGCAGACAGACTAGAGCTCTAACTGAACGTAACCACTCGTCCGGCCACAGACGTGATTACGATTTAATACTATTAATAACCACCAGCCCGGTACGAGAGCGTGATTCACTAATAGATGCCATGGTCACCTCGTGACCTAGTGATCTCCACAGATCACAACAATTTATTGTTCCTCAACAATAAAACTCAACACCTCTCACAATATATTGTTTCTCAACAATAAACTCAATACCTCTCACAATATATTGTTTCTCAACAATAAACTCAACACAACTCCAACAATACATATTATTTCACGTAATAATATATATACAGACATTCACACAGGAATGTCTAATACACCAACAATAGTTCATATGATTGCAAAATAAAGCAATTAAATATATTGGGTTCGTAATATGAACCACGTGAGGTTTACTCACCTCTAATCCAGCTGCGTCTTCTTAACAGCTCCATTAACAATCTCACGAATCGTCCGCCAAATAAATCCATCGATCACCTAATCCAATAATGATCTTAACTTAGCCAACAACTCAAAAGCACACATATACGGAAATCCAACGGTCGGATTCTAATTTAATGATGATCCAACGGTCAGATCGAATTTATACGATGATCCAACGGTCGGATCCTCACGGATCGCCCTTAGGATCATCCTCCAAAATTATCATTAAAGACTCAGATCTTCTTGAATCACTCTAACAAACATCTCCATAAAATTATATGAAAATCCGACGGTCAGATTCTCACGAATCGCCTTCCGAATCACTATTTCTCAATTATACGAAGATCCAACGGTCGGATCTTCGCCCGTGACCTTACAAAGTCACCGGGACAGTCATACGATCAACATATCCAAAATTGAAGCAAAACCGATGGTCAGATCTTCACAGATCGTAAACCGAAGATAAACGTAAAAACGTTAAATAGTAACGTCAAAACGAAAATCCACTATTTATCAACTTTTTTTAACATGACCATGTTATATATCAAAACGCTCGTATGGATGCATAGATCATCGCCTAGATAATGAAAACTCGAAATATGGTCTGATGCGCCGCCACAAGCAGTGGTCAGTGGGCGGTCAACGCGGCGGTCAACGCCGGTCAACCACCTCAGATGGCAAAGTGACCAACTACAAACTGGTTCAAAATGAAAGGGTGGTCGACTTTCATACCTGGAGCTAAGCCTGGTTCGGCCTAGATCGTCCTAAATCAAGCGTTGAAGTTGGATTAATCTCGTCCGTCTGATCAGATTCCAGATTGAATCAGGGACGTCGAAATCTTCAACTCGTGATCTTTCACTCCACACTCCAAATCGTCAAGCAAGGCCTATATGGGGATGATCAGGGGGAGGAGGAGATCACGAAAATGGGGAGGATCGGTCCGTGCAACGCCGGCACGGCCAAGATCCGGTCGGGTCGAATGCTAGGCTCTGGGGGGCTTCGATCCACGTCTGGGGGCAGCGGCGGTGCAAGGGGAGGCCACCAGGCGGCTGGGCGTGGCACGGCGAGTCCGGAGAGGGCCGGGTCGTGGCCGGAGGACGCCGGAGGAGGGAGATGGGTCCGGGTCGGGTCAGTCGGGTCGGCTGCGTAGGGAGGAGAGAGAACGGAGGAAACCGGGGGCCAAAATGCAAAATTTGCATTTTTTCGTCCTTAATGAATAAATCTGATATTTTTCCTATTTATAGAAAATTCCCAATTTTCAAATATTCATAACTTAATCATACGAACTCCGAATATTGCGTTCCACATGTCCACGAACTCGTATCGACGAGCTCTACAACTTTCATGAAGGGAGTTTTCCCAAATTTTGAACGTATAAAAAGTCAACTTTGTTGACCCCCTAAAAACGTTCGTTTTCGAAAATAAAATCGTTCGAACTAATTCCACAACTTCTCCAAGCTTCGTACTCGCTCCTACTATCGTGAAATCATTTCTAAAAATCCACGGAATTTAATTTGGATTTTCCGGGGTATTACAGTCTACCCTCCTTAAAGAAATTTCGTCCCGAAATTTGAGCGTAAGTCAATTCCTCTCGATTAAGGTTGACCTAACCATCGAATATCCATCTTTCCCAAAGCTGTAGTAATCTACAAAGCCTCAACCCTTGTATAAAAATACATTCCTATGGCCACTAAATCCTTTCATCACAAACGTAAACGCACAACACAATTGTTCAACATCAATCCACATCAATTACACAAAATCATCACATGGATCATCTCATAGATCCTCACATAGATCTTCACATAGATCATCACATAGATCTTCACATAGATCATCACTCTGTACTGGCATACAAGCACAGTAAACACTCTCACAAAGTGTTTCGCTACTCAATTAGCATCACGGTAAATCTCCATAGTAAAACTTAAGATGCATCACTCAAAACAAATCATCCCCAAAAGCACGCCAATAAATTATGTCATCCAATGATGATGACTTGGGCTTGCTCAATCCTTGGGTTAAGCACTAGGGCTGGCCAATTGGGCCGAAGAAACCGAACCATCCAAATTTCGAACCGGCCCAAACCACTTTGGGTTTAACATTTGGGCCTACTATTCGGGCCGAACAATTGGGCTTACTATTTGGGCCTACCAATCGGCCCACCAACTTCCAGCTCGGCTACGGTATGAAATTGTACATACCGTATATACGTATACATACCGTACAGATCGTGTATACGTATGCATACCGTACAACTGTATATACGTATGCATACTGTACAGACCGTATATACGTATGTATACCGTACATACCGTATATACGTCCGTATATCAAGCATATACGAGACCCAAAAATATTTGTAAGAGGTAGGGTTCGAACTCCCGACCTCAAACACGAAGGTTTTGCTCCCAACCACTGAAGCAAGAGCTGCCTTCATTAATATATGCTCACGTGTTATATTTATTATGTCATAAGCGACATAAATAAAATAACGGGGGAGGCAAGGTTCGAAACCTCAACCTGCCGCACGAAACCTTTGTCCCCCAACCACTGGAGCACAAGCTGTGCTTAATATAATGTGTACAAATTTTATACTTATTATGTCATAAACGAACATAATAAAAATAAACAAGAGGCGAGGTTCGAACCTCAGACCTCTTGTACACGAACTGTACACTCAACCACTCGAGCACGGCTGCTCACGTTATTATCCATACCAATCCTTTTATTTAAACCAACTGTTTCAACAATTCGGCCCAAAACATCCAAGACTGTTGCAGAAACCCAGCCCAACGTATCCAAAACTGTTACAGAAATCCGGCCCAACTCATCCAAAACTGTTTCAGAAACTCGGCCCATCATGTCCAAAACTGTTTCTGAAACTCGGCCCATCAGGCCTCCACCCACAGCTACAGTGATGCCTTGATCCGAGACAGGCCCAAGTACGGCCCACTTGTGTCACGGCTTATCCCTTCCGTGATTTACGGCAGTCAAATCTGCTTTCGGCTAAAGCTGTCTGCCACAGCATCTCGAGGTTCGGCCTGTCCCCTTACACGCTCTCCACGCGCCAACAACTTTTCCGGGTTTTCGGATGACTTTAATCCAACGCGTGGATTCAAATTCTGAGATCGTTCATCCAACGGTGGAGATCTGCTCACCTTGTTCTATAAATAGGTGCATTCTGGGGAAAAACTGTTCACTCCAAAAGAAAAGAAATTTTCTTCCGAGCTCAAGCCTTTCTCTCTCAACTCTTCAGCCTTTCTCTTCTCAAATCCTTTCTTCATCAATTTCAATCCTTCTCTTCTGATCTTCTCTCCCATCTAGTTGATTCAATCCCATCTTTCCTCTGAACTTTCAGATCTTCAATCTTTTCCTCCAAATCTTCAATCCTTCTTTCTCAGATCTTTTCTTCCATTTGAAGATTCGATCTCATCTTTCCTCTGAGAATCTCAGATCTCCAATCACCAGTTCAACAACTCCAATCCTTCTAACAAAATCTCCCTCAAACACTAAACCATGTATTCCTCGATTTCCACATCCTCTCACCCCATGACCCAAGAGCCACGAACTCTGCAACTAATGGAGCTCCAAACCCCGCAACAAATGGAACCACAACAACAGCAACCAACAGAGGAGGGAGGAAACACCCAAGCAGCTGGAAGTAGTGCCAACATGGATTTCTGGCGAAGCCGTACCAGGTGGATTCCTACTCCAGAACAAATAAGAATCCTCAAGGATCTTTACTACGTCAAGGGATTTAAGTGCCCAACTACAGAGCAGATTCACGAGATCTGTCTCCAGCTGAACCAGTATGGGTATGTTGAGGGTAAGAACATTTACTTTTGGTTCCAGAACGTCAGGGCTCGAGAGAAGCAGATGAATAGGTGTAATCAGGCTGCTCCAGTGCCCATGAGAACTAGTTCTCTTGGTACTGGTAGATCCATTGATCTCAATTTTGGGTCCACTGGTTCTACTGGTGCTGGTGGATCCATCGACATCAATTTTGGGCCAGCTGGTGGATCCATTGACATCAATTTTGGGTCCACTAGTTCTACTGATGATGGTAGATCCATTGATCTCAACTTTGGTTCCACCTATTCTACTGGTAATGAAGGATTTCTTGATTTAAATTCTGTTTCATATTCTTCCTCACACTTCAACACTAATACTAGTACAACTCTTTTGGCACAACAGGAGGACAAACATCCCTGCAACAACGAGGAGGAGATCACCAGGAGGTTCAAACTCTTCCTCTGTTCCCCGTGCACGGCGAGGACGTCTTTGGTAACCTGAAGGCTACTTCCGAGGAAGGTAGCGCTTTTGGTTACTATTCTGGTGGCTCAGGCGGTTACCACAGTGGCTCAAACGTTTCTCTTGAGCTCAGCCTCAACCCATCCGGAGCTGCTGACTAGGCTTAGTATAGCATAGTCCTCGTTTCCCTTTTTGTAATATAAAATCAATAAGATTGTGTGCATGTTTTCTTTTTCTTTTTTTGTTTAACCACAACAACACCAAGGATCGAACCTTGGTCACTTAATACTCTTTTCAAAACCATCGAGACTCTGCTGCACACATCTTTCAAAATGATTTATCACAAACAATCATTCAAAACCTAGCAATCAATTAAGTCACATAGAGGTCAAGCTAGTATCCTCTGAGTCAAACCAAACACAATAATTTCGTCGCTAGAATTAGGGATTAATAAAGCTAAACACTTCCTGAGTTAGCTAGGAAAAACCCACATCTTTAGAGTCACACTTACAACTCTAAAAAAAATCTCGATCACTCCATCTATCAATTGCTTCAACAAGCAATATGTACCATCTTAGCATCCACTAATCGATACTGGTACCACACTCAGTATCTCACCCACGAATCACCTCACTGCTCATTTGGTGGTAAGTCAACATCTAGTGGGTCAAAATTCTGTGATTATAGCACTTCACACTAACCACGTCATAATCCATAATCTGTCCTCACAACAGTATCTGGCCTCATAAATTAGTTATACAACCCTAGCACTCCTAGAGTTGAAAACAACGTTATTACCTAAGCTCATACATCAACACAATGTCTCTTCACAGTCAATCCTATCACGAGGTCATATCAATCTTTCCTTAAGTCAACCATACACAAAATCCATCATAGTAACAACGAATTATGCATTACTACTCAACAATAGTCAGTGAACCAGCACTCCACAATAATTTCCAATACCATCCGCAGATCTCAAACCACACCCCGACATTTAGCTAATATATAGTAGCTATCCTAAACACCAAACAACTGTGCATGAATGAATGCTCCATTATAACACAATTCCATCACTAAGCAACCAATAACTGCTAAGTATTCTTCAACTCAAAACATCTGCATATCCAACTAATGGAAAGTATCACAACTACTAGTCAAATACTCGTAACGACTTTAGATACAAGCATTGGTCAAACACCATGACCCCAACAACCAACGACTACAATGCACATAAGGATACTGTTTTTCGTGAAAACCATCCTCAATAACTCCACCAGAGTTTAATCCAAAGGTTCCCATTCCTCAAAGGTGATAACTCAAAGAAGCTACACAAGCTCCACCACTTCACTTACAAAGTCAACCTATGCCATGATCACTTGACATACTACCCTTATTAAAGGTAACATAAGTATCTCCCAAATTACATCACTACACTCGAACACCAATATAGTCTTGAGAATTCTGTCTCATAATCTCTCACACTCCTATCATCTTGAGTTGGTGAGATCAATTCTCTTTTCAACTATTCCTAGGGTCTCAATCTCTTTCACCATTTCAACCCAAGAATAACATCCATCACATCAACTACAGGTAGACTAGGCAACTCAACCTCTAATGCCTCCACCTCATCCTCAACTGTCTCCATAGAAAGGTCCTGTCCCTACATCAGACTCGACCTCTACCTCACCGACTCATCAGAGTTAAATCCAGAGGTTCCTATTCCTCGAAGATCACAACTCGCGGAAACTAAACTTATTCTAATACGAACTTAGTAGACAACTCTACCGTCCTACGGACTTACACGTTGTCTAGACCCCATACTAAGACATACCCAATGATTTTACCAGTACCGAAGAGTATATGATGGGGATCCGCTGCAGACGGGCCATCACTCGGGAGGTACTGATTATCACCAAATATGTACCTTACGCTCTGATACCAAACTGTCACGCCCCGGATTTTGAATGATAAATTCAAATCCGAAACCTGAATAATTACAATTACAAAAAAACCAAATCTCGAAACTTCGAGTTCATTATTACAATTCACTCTCACAATATATTATAAAGCTCAAATGAGCATAACACACCTCACAACTTACAATTGTTGTAAAACTCTAACAATTGCTCTAACCGCACGATCACCGTCCTGGTTCTCCTGTCCTGTAGGATTACCCGCTACACAATTTGAATAGTGTACCGGGAGTTGCAACAACACAAAACCCGGTAAGCTTTTTACAGCCAGTATGAGTAAACAAGAAAGAACTGTTGATTTATTAGATTTCAAGACTACCACAAACCCACGTTACTTTCTCACTCTCATATATATATATAGACACTTATGAGTTACTCTCAATTTAGCTCATAAGATCACTCACTCTCATATATATATGTAGACACTTATGAGTTACTCTCAATTTAGCTCATAAGATCACTCACTCTCATATATACATATAGACACTTATGAGTTACTCTCAAATTCGCTCATAAGATTTCCCAACATTTGGTAGACAGACTCATATATATATATAGACCCTTATGAGTTACTCTCAATTTCCCTCATAAGGTTACCATATATATATTGACACTTATGAGTTACTCTCAATTTCACTCATAAGGTCACTCCACATTTGGCAGACAGACTAGAGCTCTAACTGAACGTAACCACTCGTCCGGCCACAGACGTGATTACGATTTAATACTATTAATAACCACCAGCCCGGTACGAGAGCGTGATTCACTAATAGATGCCATGGTCACCTCGTGACCTAGTGATCTCCACAGATCACAACAATTTATTGTTCCTCAACAATAAAACTCAACACCTCTCACAATATATTGTTTCTCAACAATAAACTCAACACAACTCCAACAATACATATTATTTCACGTAATAATATATATACAGACATTCACACAGGAATGTCTAATACACCAACAATAGTTCATATGATTGCAAAATAAAGCAATTAAATATATTGGGTTCGTAATATGAACCACGTGAGGTTTACTCACCTCTAATCCAGCTGCGTCTTCTTAACAGCTCCATTAACAATCTCACGAATCGTCCGCCAAATAAATCCATCGATCACCTAATCCAATAATGATCTTAACTTAGCCAACAACTCAAAAGCACACATATACGGAAATCCAACGGTCGGATTCTAATTTAATGATGATCCAACGGTCAGATCGAATTTATACGATGATCCAACGGTCGGATCCTCACGGATCGCCCTTAGGATCATCCTCCAAAATTATCATTAAAGACTCAGATCTTCTTGAATCACTCTAACAAACATCTCCATAAAATTATATGAAAATCCGACGGTCAGATTCTCACGAATCGCCTTCCGAATCACTATTTCTCAATTATACGAAGATCCAACGGTCGGATCTTCGCCCGTGACCTCACAAAGTCACCGGGACAGTCATACGATCAACATATCCAAAATTGAAGCAAAACCGATGGTCAGATCTTCACAGATCGTAAACCGAAGATAAACGTAAAAACGTTAAATAGTAACGTCAAAACGAAAATCCACTATTTATCAACTTTTTTTAACATGACCATGTTATATATCAAAACGCTCGTATGGATGCATAGATCATCGCCTAGATAATGAAAACTCGAAATATGGTCTGATGCGCCGCCACAAGCGGTGGTCAGTGGGCGGTCAACGCGGCGGTCAACGCCGGTCAACCACCTCAGATGGCAAAGTGACCAACTACAAACTGGTTCAAAATGAAAGGGTGGTCGACTTTCATACCTGGAGCTAAGCCTGGTTCGGCCTAGATCGTCCTAAATCAAGCGTTGAAGTTGGATTAATCTCGTCCGTCTGATCAGATTCCAGATTGAATCAGGGACGTCGAAATCTTCAACTCGTGATCTTTCACTCCACACTCCAAATCGTCAAGCAAGGCCTATATGGGGATGATCAGGGGGAGGAGGAGATCACGAAAATGGGGAGGATCGGCCCGTGCAACGCCGGCACGGCCAAGATCCGGTCGGGTCGAATGCTAGGCTCTGGGGGGCTTCGATCCACGTCTGGGGGCAGCGGCGGTGCAAGGGGAGGCCACCAGGCGGCTGGGCGTGGCACGGCGAGTCCGGAGAGGGCCGGGTCGTGGCCGGAGGACGCCGGAGGAGGGAGATGGGTCCGGGTCGGGTCAGTCGGGTCGGCTGCGTAGGGAGGAGAGAGAACGGAGGAAACCGGGGGCCAAAATGCAAAATTTGCATTTTTTCGTCCTTAATGAATAAATCTGATATTTTTCCTATTTATAGAAAATTCCCAATTTTCAAATATTCATAACTTAATCATACGAACTCCGAATATTGCGTTCCACATGTCCACGAACTCGTATCGACGAGCTCTACAACTTTCATGAAGGGAGTTTTCCCAAATTTTGAACGTATAAAAAGTCAACTTTGTTGACCCCCTAAAAACGTTCGTTTTCGAAAATAAAATCGTTCGAACTAATTCCACAACTTCTCCAAGCTTCGTACTCGCTCCTACTATCGTGAAATCATTTCTAAAAATCCACGGAATTTAATTTGGATTTTCCGGGGTATTACACCTAGATTACTGAAACTGCTATGCAGACGAGTCGACTTCGAAGATTACACTTTATTGTTTTAAGAAGAACCAAAAAGAGGTCACAAATGTTTAGAACACACTGAATTTTTAAGCTCGTTTTGCATGAAAAATAATAAAATAAAATGTAAGCAAATTAAAGGCTCAAATAGGTATATGGAAAACCGTATTCTCTCTCTAGTGGCGCTCCCCTTTGTGCTAATCCTAGTGCTACCATCTTGTGGCAGCAACGAGCACAGCGGCTCCGACCATGTGCCCATCTCTGGACTTCATTCAAGCTCTCTCTATTGTTCAAGTAAAACCCTAATTTGTATTTGGCCCAAACTCTAGGTTACTTGACCTAGTGGTAATAGGGTTTAATTAAAAGAATCTAGAGATTATCTTTCCTTGTATGATTCAGACTCTATGCATTGTAATCCTCTATATAAAGAGGCCCCTATTATCAATGAGAACACACAACGATTTCCTCTCAATTTCAGTTTCTCTACAACACGTTATCAGCACGAAGCCCTAACCCTGAAACAAATAGCCAAACCCTGATTCAAGAAGCTAAAAACCTTGAATCCGAATACAAAACCTTGAAGCCTTTTCTGCCTCCACCTCACACCTAGAAGAATTCGATCCCAGGAGTCCAGAACCGGCGGCGCCACCCCAAGAACCGGTCGGAAACCTACCGAACCGGCCACCGGAAGCTCCATCCAACCCGCAGCAAATATTCCACCTGTTCACCATCTTCTGGGCACCCAATTTCAACAAAATTTTGTCCGTAGACACCCCTCAACATGAAGTTTCAGGAACCGGAAGAAAAATCATAAAAACAGGTCTCAACAGTACTGAACCGGCCGACTGATCTTAGTCCAGAAAAACCGGCAGAAGCAGAAAGAAAGAAAAAAAAAAAAAGGGTAAAGGAGGAGGCCCAGAGAGAAGAAAAGGACGCGGCCCAAAGAGAAGAAAATGACCGGCCCAAGCACTTGACGCAGCCCAGAGGCCCACTGCCAAAGACCCTGCCCCATCAGCACGCCGTCAGCAGCCACGTCATCATCAGGGACCCCATTGCCACGTCAGCATCCGGGCCCCTGCCACATCAGCACCGGTCAACTTCACTCAACGCCGGTTGACCGTCTCTGGTCAACTTTCCAGCCACTATTCCGGCCACCGGCGGCGACTTTTTCCGGTCAAATTTCCCGGCGACCTATTTCAAGGTATTTTTTACTAAAAGTTCCCGTTTTTGAAGTTTTTATTTCTTTTCTCTTCATTTTCTCGGGGACTTGCAACCTCCCTTCTTCTACCCCCCTTTCTTTATCATAGGGGAGACTAAATTAAGCCGAACTATGGGGGTTCGTGCTCACTCCAAGCTTGGAGCTTGTAGAGTCCTCCAAACTTAGAGTTTGTTGAGATAAAATGATCGACCGCAAATATCATTGTTTCGATCTAATCCAACCCCTCTTGGAATCAAATTTCTTGGAAACGACTACGCTCGGAAATTCTTAATTTCTTGGAAGCGACTACGCTCAGAAATTTTATATGTTTTCGTGGTAGCCTTTCAGGCTCCGAAACTAACGGTAGCCTTTCACGCTCCGAAACTAACCCTAATTTTTGTTCTCTTTCAGGATGAGTAACCTGAACAAATTGGACTTTGCTCCATTGGGAACAAATAGCTCTGAATATCACAGGTGGGTTCGTGATGTCCGCCAGCATCTCAAGGCCGATGGAATCCTGGATACGATTTTCGAGCCTAGCCAGGACGTGCTAACTGTTGAGCAAGCTCAAGCCTTGGAAGCAAATAGAGCCTTAGAGGCAAATAAGGCGAAAACCATCATCCTAATGACTCGTCATATGGATGATTCGCTCCAATACGAGTGTATGAATGAAGAAGACCCCAGAAGGATGTGGGTCTCACTCGAAGAAAGATTTGGCAATGTCCGTGACTCCCTGCTTCCTGACCTAGAAGTGAGATGGCATAGCCTCCGCTTCTGTCATTTCAAGTCAGTTCTTGACTATAACTCGGAAGCATTTCGCATTAAATCCTTACCGTCAACCCGACTCGGCTGTTTCTTCGCCGTTTGGCATCCTCCGGCAGTGCCACCGATCCAGATCGATTCGCCGCTACCTCGCCTTCTTCCCCTAGCTTTGCTCCGTACACAGTGGATCAAAGCTTGAACTCACGGCGGCGCCTGACCCGATCAGTTCTCCTAGAAGTGTTCCGGATACCTTATGGCGTCTCGTATGAATTTTCATCTCGATTGGCGTAACCTTCGGTTTTTAGTTCAAGTGAACGAGTCGAATTTTAAACGCTTTCGTTATTCGTTGGGTACTAACTTCCTTAGGTGCTTGACAGAGTGTGTTATGTAATTTATCTTGTTCTGTGTAAGAAGACGCAGCGGGATATTGAGGTGAGTAAATCTCACGATGTTCTTGTATGAACAGAGTTACATTGTTGCTTTGGATTAATTTCATAATTGTGAACTATAGTTCGTATTAATGACATTCCTGAGAGAATGATACGTACATGTATATATTTACGTGATATATATATAGGGAGGATCAAGAGAGGATATCCTTACTTTAAGTATTTGAGGATTTTTACTATTTTATGTTAGTATATGACATAATTCAACTATTTCAATCGTTGATCCTTTAGATTCCTATGCAGTAATTGTGTCTACAAAAAATCAATGAAATCCATAATAATTTGGTTACTCAAAAGTGTGTAAAGAAATGTAGTCTGTTAGATAAAATTAAAACAAACATTATGTTAATCAAATGGTTAAACGTTTTCTGATTTGGCTAATTTTTTGTTGGATTCATATGTGTGTAGGTTACTAGAGAATGAATGGTGTGATTATTAAAATACATGCTAAAAATAAAAACATCCTCACTTTAAGAGTTTACGGACGTCCTCTCTTGATCCTCCCTATACACACACACACACACACACATACATACATACATACAGTCTTTCAATGCTAAGGCCCTCCTTAGATTTTAAAATCTAAGGATTTCATTGAATATACTCACTTTTCGATCGCATATCCACATCTTTAGGTCCTAATATATAGATCACTTCTGCAAATTTTCAGCCAAATTGATGATCGTTAAGGTATCAAACTAGATTAAATCAATGAACGAACCGAATCTGTCCAACCATATATATATATATATACAGTCATTCTTGGCTAAGGATGTCCTTACCTTAGCTTAGGAACGGATTTCAAGTTTTTTACCACTTTTCGATCACATATTCACATCTTAACCGTTCAGTTTTTATGTCCTAATGTATAGATCATCTCTGCAAAATTTCAGCTAAATTGATGATCGTTAAGGCATTCAAAATTACAATTTACAATAATGAACACGAACAGTTCCGGTTCGTTCATTGGTTTAATCGAGTTCGATACCTTAACGATCATCAATTTGGCTGAAAATTTGCAAAAGTGATCTATACATTAGGACCTAAAAATTGAACGGTTAAGATCTGAATATGTGATCGAAAAGTGGTCAAAACTGAAAATCTGTTCCTAAGGCTAAGGTAATGATATCCTTACCTGAGAAGGACTGTATATATATATATACACACACACACACACACAGTTCATTCGCATATCCACATCTCAACCGTTCAGTTTTTACGTCCTAATGTATAGATCACTTATGCAAATTTTCAGCCAAATTGATGATCGCTAAGACATTCAAAACAGCGATTTACAATTATGAACACGAACGGTTCAGGTTGGACAGATTCGGTTCGTTCATCGATTTAATCTAGTTCTATACTTTAACGATCATCAATTTAGCTGCAAATTTGCAGAAGTGATCTATACATTAGGACCTAAAAACTGAACAGTCAAGATATGGATATGGGATCGAAAAGTGAGTCTATTCAAGTTAATTCTTAGATTTTTAAATCTAAAGAGGTCTTTAGCATTAAATTATATATATATATATATATATATATATATATATATATATATATATATATATATATATATATATATATATAGTGGAATTGTATTGTGGTGAAAACAATTTTTGTGATTTCGAACATATTATTGTTTTGAGACTTGACTCTTTTAGAAAACAATATATTGTGAGAAAGATGATTTATATTGTTTTGAAAATGCTTTTAGTTGTGGAAACGATAGTTGTAAAGTGTACAATTGTGATATTGTTTTATTGAGTTTTGCAAAATGTTTTTGGCCTATGTGACATTTCTCAAATGTATTCAGTCTAGTGTGACCATGGGTCTGGTGTGACATTTCTTAAATGTTTTCTGTCTTGTGTGATCTCTTTAAATTTTTTCGGTATAGTGTGACCGTGGCAAGGAAATTGGAAACCATGCCCTTCGGTGATTGGTTTGATCTAGTTAGAGCTTTAGTCTGTCTGCCAATGTATTAATGGGGGTAACTGCGCAGTTATTGCGACTCATAAATTGTTTTTCAAAAGAAGTCTAAAGTGTATTCTCACTTTTATTGTCCAAAAGGGACATTGATTTGAAATTGATTTGATGAGATAACTGTTATTTGAAATGTCACTGCGGTGACTTTTGTTTTCTTGTATTTGAAAGCATGTTGATTTCGAGATTATTGATTGTGTGTAGTTGCATTATTTGGATCTTTGTTAATTGTTTTCATCATAATCACCTGAACTAAATTATATACAGGGATTACTGTTTTCTGAATTGATTGATTTTAATGTAATCTCCTGAACTAAACTTTATGCAGGAGTTACTATGCTTTTGAATTGTTTGATTTTACTATTCTGGTGTTCTATTTTTTTGGTTGGAGTTTACTCATACGAGCTTCAAAAGCTTACCGGGTTTGTTGTTGCAACTCAGTGCACTATTCAATGGTGTACGGGTTAATCTTATAGGTCAAGGTAATCGTGGCTGAAGTTGAGGTCTTACAGTCGCAACTGTAGGTGTCGGAAGCTAATTTTATTGCTTTGTTTTTACTAGACTTCACTATGTAGTAAGCCTGAGGGAGCGTTTACTTATTAAATTGTTAATGCAACTTAATTCGTAAACTTTGTGTGATGTAATATATGACTCTAAAGAACAAGTCTGTATTGACATTATGAGTTCAGTGCAACAGCGTGTACTTGTTTTAAAAGAAAAAAAAATTCTATATATTTAGTGTTAATGTCTGAATCATCACGCCCTGTGTAATTGTGTTGTTTAACTTGTTTATTATTTGTGCTTGAAAATCTGACAGGTGCGATGACGAAGACAATGTCCATCTAGAAACCTAACTGAAGATGATGGTTGAGATGGGTGGTAGCCAATGTCCGTGCTGATTTTGGGGTGTCACGAGTTTGGGTGCCCAAAATATTTGTGCAGCCCAATATCTGTAGAAGGCCCAGGGGTGCAGGGTATGCTTGGGCTCTTTTCTCCAATTTATGGGTTTGGGCTGATGACCCATCTATTTGCTAGTGGCTAGGTTTGTTTTATAGTCTATACTTGTGGAAGCTCCTCTAAGAATCTTTATAGAAGTATTTAGTTTTCAACGTACCACAATTGGGTGCATATGGAATTAAGTTGGAGAATATCGGTGCAATGTCCATTAGTAGTGGGTCATGTGGAAGGACCGTCAAGGTATCAAAATTACCTTCCCATGTTCGCTCGACTGCATCAACTGCGTCACCACTGAGGAAAGGTAATTTCAATACCTTCTTGTAGGAGCATGCTTGGAGTACTGTATGATAAGGATCATCTACGTCAAAGTGATCGCACAGGGAAAGAACCCCTTGCATGCACGCTAGAGAAATTCTTTGATTTTAAATTCCCACTCATTCTTGGAGAAACCTGAAGCATTACTTCCACCTGTACTTGCCAGTTACAAACGATGGCTTACTTGACTCCGCTAATTTGCCGTGCAGCCCAGAACCCGGATTGGCAGTGAAATCCAGGCTGCCACCCCGTGTTTAGAACTACACAGAGAATCAAATCTTCTTCATGTGGCAGAAAAGAACCTGAAGCTCTTACCAGCTCAGACCTACACTGGTATTTTGATTCATTTTTCCTTCCATACATTCTCAAGCTCAAACCAATTTCTGATTCGCCACCTAGCTAGTGCCAAATTTTGATAATTCTCGACTGCATATATAGTAGATTTCTCCAGATGAAGGAAGGTCTTCTAGCGTGCAAGAACTATGGTTGGATATTCTTCAGCTTTCAAAGGAGAACAATAGAAATAGGTTGACAAATTACTTCCACATATTAGCTAGCAACTTGATTAAAGCTAGATAATTTATTATTAGATTGTCCAGAAAGTCTTCGACCTCTGTCCAGATTGTCCAGAAAGTCTTCGACCTCTGTCCTCCACAGGGGAAGAATTTTCACGCCTGACCATGAAAATTCCTCAGGTTATCACTTATAATTTCATGAGAACAAAACTACAAAAATAACTGTAGAGATATTTGGACAATGCAAGTGAATGACTGATGTGAGTGATGCAGTTTCCTTGGACGTCTAATATGTGCAACTGTTAAATTAAGCCAAAACTAAAACAGAATTGCAAAGGATGCAATACAGATGAACCAGAAATGATCAATACACCAACTTTAGAAAAGAAAATAAACCTTCAGCCTCTATACATTTGTAGAAATCTATATCCCCTAAATGAAACGCAATCACTAGCCTCTACATAAACTGCCAGTGTCAATCATGTGACTAAGAATTTTAGTAGTTCAGTAGGGCTAAAATCCAGGCATGTGATACTTATCTAGTGTAAAAGAAAACACACATGAAAAATGTTTGAGCCTCAATAATTTGACAAATTTCTCCTCGCCAAAAGTGAGAAAGGTCAGGAATCCTGGGCTGTGCTAGATGACTTTGGTGAAGGTAAGAACTACCAGGGTGCTTGTGTCTAGAATTCATGTTTGTCATGGCAAGCAAAAAAGTGGCTCGCTCTGAACATGTCCAGACCAACAACTTGAGCTAACAGTTCATCTCAAACTACCGGCCTATGCATTGCAGGTTTAGGTCAACGTGTCCAGATTAACACACTGTATTTAGCAAGTGGTTCACTGAAAACCACTGGGCCTACCAGTTGCAGGTATTGGGGCTGCTTGGGCGAAAGAATGGTGGACCATACTGTTGTTCTTGATAGCATTGACTGATGGCGCTGTGCCTTTTACAGTTTGCTCCAAAAGGTGAACAAGGGACATAAATATTTCCATCCTTGTTACATCCCTATTTGCCTGCAGATAGAAACAGTATGTTAGAAAAAAAAAGTTGACAAATGAAAACAAGTAATATCAAATATACAAAATAAGGTTAGAAAGAAGATTTGAAATGGAAAATAGAATCACACAAATGAAGAAATACGTGCAATGAAGCAAAAGCCTGGCGTAACAAGTGGACTGATATTACAGGATAAAGATTAAAGCTCAGCTTCAGAAATAACACTATATATAATAGCATGAACAAGGCATATGTACAAATTGCAAGTCATATCAAAGTCTATATTATTGCATGCATTTCCATTTATAAGACATCAAATATTTCGAAACCGCTATCACTTCAAATCAAGAAAGTAACGGTAAAAAAACTCGAGACATGGTCTAGAACAAACTTCTCACATTAAAGATTGCAGGCTTCTTTGTTACTGATATGTAGGGTTTCCCAAATTCATGTCATTCTATGTATCTAACAGGTTTGAAGAGTTAAAGAGGTGCATGAGTGTGTGGAAATAGAAAAAGTCATTGGTTGCAGGAGATTGAACACTTCATTGATGCAAAATTCCAGGCAAGTTGGGTGGAATTTCAGCAGGTATTCCATGCTCTGCTGTGCCATGTTCAGCATGGTATTGAAAGGAATTTTAGAGTCTTGAACCAGGTTTGACTCTGGCCATAAATAAAGAGCAAAAACTACTGATAAATTGACCATCAAACGTTCCATTTTCTTTTGGATCACAGAGTTCCAGAATTCATTGGTAGACTTGACAACAACTTACTAATGGAAAACAACAGGAAAAAAAATTAGGAAAAGGAAAAACTATTAAAGTAACGAAAACTACCCCTAGACAGGAACAAATAAAGGAATATCAAGAGTTCCAACAAAGATAGTTGGAAACACAAAAGGCTTCTTTTTGAATATTACCTCTACAGCAAAGCGTGCCCATATCTTATCATTCCGAGTTTCCATCACCCCTTTCAAGATGGTCAAACCCAAACCTCTAATTATATCAGCAATTTCTAAAAAGAAACCCTGTTCTTCACAAAGCATCTGGCCAAAATAGAATATAAAAAAAGGTGATAAATACACTTCACTGATAAGCGATATTCCAATTTTCAGATGATTAAATTTTAGTCACTACCTCCACAAGCATCTGGCGAGGTGAATCTAGATCCTCAACTATGATGGGGCAGACCATAGATTGTGACCCAACATCAAAAGCCCATGTTGCCCTTCCATCATAGTTATCTTTTAGATGCAGTCCACCTTCTTTGCCAATAATCTGCATAGGCAGAAAAAAACATACACCATCTCAAAAGGTTCCCATAATTGTTATAACAGAAAGCAAACAACAATGTACCACTAAATCATGATAACACATCAGCACGTAAGCAGTTGTTTCTTCCACATTTTATGATTTTCTACTACTAATTTATGGCATCAGGTGTATTATATACAGTTTGTGGATATATTGCAATATATTTGCATATATAATTACGAGTACCAATGAAGCCCAATACATCAATCCTTTTAAATATCTCATATCTAAACTTCCCAATATTAACCTCATGATATATCACATCTATGAGAGCTAGATTATTTGTTTAAAGATATCCAGCCAGTAGAAAGTGTTTGTACCTTGGCTCTTCCTGTTTGTTTTAGCTTGTCAGCATGCTTAGTGACACTTTGCAAGAAAAGCATATGCTTGATGGTACGTTCAAGCAGTGCATCTATGCTACACTGCAAAACCATATAATGGGATCAGAAGAATGGCATCAGCATCTGAATATATCATAAATTCCAAAAGAAGAAATAAGAGACAAAGAAGAGAGGCATTACTTTTGCTCCATTTGGCACAATTTCACGCAACTCCTTCACACGATCTTGGATCATCTGGCGATCTTTAGGTCTTGGTCTAGGATTCTCGCCAGGTTTCAGCCTTTTGCGATTTGATTTCCCCATTAGATCAGGCTTCTTAGAATATGCAGTTGAAACACTACTCTCATGCTTTGAATTATTTCCCTGTTCAACCCAAGAACTAACTTCAGATCCATATATGGAGGTAGTCTGGGAACAGTTTCCTGCATCATCCCTGCTACACCCAGATAGGAAAGAACTGATTTCTACTAAGCCTGCTTTTCCAAGATCCTTAGGAAGGTCAAATGTCTCCCCCGGCACTTGATTAGACACGCTAACCTGTCCATAAGTGAGAGAACCACTAGGGACAGAAGAGGTACTGATTTTTGTCAATGTTGTTTTACAAGACACATTATCATCAGAGCTCTGCTTGATAGTAGAGTGCGCCTTCGAGACCACAGCATCTAAAAGATGGTCAGCATCTGCCCCAGAGAAGATACTACTGTTTGATATGCCTTCACTTGCTGAATAATAATCAGAAACCAGATCCTTCACATTTGTGAATGCCAAAGTAGTCTCAGCAAGATCTCTTTTGTTTGAACCTGGTTCATCAGCCAGCAAACTATTCCAATTACCATTAAGCAACTTATTTTTGAAATCCACACCCAAAACATCAAACAAGTCATCCCCTGTTTGAGTACACATATCATCATTTGTAGCATTTACAGATCCTGGGGTACAAATTTTATCAAGACCATCATGAATCTGAGGTATGTGATCACTCGAAGATATATGTTCACATGGATGAGTCAATGGGATGTTAAGGGCTTGAAACAATTTATTATCTGTCCTTTGCTCCACTGGAGGCAAATCACTCTGAGTAAGCTTCACTTCCGTGGAAAACTGCCTCTGGTCAGAGCCTTTTGAAAGTATATCCTGAGAAGCTGATTGATCTGCCAAACTAGATAAAGAAATCCTGTCTGTTTTGAATGAATCAGCCTTTTGAAATTCAACCCCAGACAGATATGTTCCAGAGAGATTAATGTCAGCTGCCCCATGTGTCTCTATATGAGAACAAGTAGCTGAAGTTGGCCTCGAATGAGTACTCGATCCACCATGTGTTTGACTTCCCCCAAGCAATGCTGGAGTGGTTATCAAACTTTTTCTCTGATCAAGGGTTAGAATTCCACCTGTTCTAGGCTCAGTCATGAAACCGTTTGATGCACTAATTTTGCTACTAAAAGTAGGCCTCATGCTACCACCAGACAAGATCTGATGTTCCATCAACTCTAAGCTTCCCTGACTTGCAGCTGATTGAACAGAACCACATGGGTACTTCAGTCCACACCTCAAATTAGAAGGAGCAAGGTGGTTCAACCATGCATCAGAATTGGAGGAGATCACTTCAGCTACCCCAACTCCATCCCTTAGTTGGCCTCCAAGAGGAAACTTTGGCTTCATCACTGGTTGTCGACGGTCATCATGAATTTTAGGCAGAATTTGGGTAAGGTTAGGAGTTTGAAATGTTGAAGCAGTAGCTTGAGAAATATTCTGAATCTCTTCATAAAGAGAATGAGAAGGTTGACCAACAAGCCTGGAAGCCTGAGATGGGTGGTTTTGATGATTGTTGCTACTTGTCGTATGAGTAGAACTTGTTGTATGTCCACCTGGATGAACAGTTGTCAGCATTCCAATAGTATAAGGTACCCCAACTTTCTCATCTGAACTTTTTGTCTCATAATTTTCAGATAAAAGAGCACCAGGAACACATCCAAGTTGCAGGATCAAACTCTTGACGTCATTAATGAATCCTATATTCTCCATAATCTGAAGCAGGAGACATTTATCAGATTGGGAGCAACTGACACAAAATAAGAACTATACTTGGAAAAAAAAAATACTTAGTCATATGAGGTGAACTAAAATAAAATGATATTGCTAGAAGCTTCTCAAATATATAAAACAGCCCTTGTTGCTTGCAAAAGAAAGGTGTAAATGACAGTCATTTTTGTAAAATAAAATTTGGCAGTCAATAATATGATTTATTTGTCCCCAGTCCCATGACTATCTTTTATGCCTTACAAACTAACCACTTCTGAATAGGTTATAGTATAGTATTTGGAGGTCTTGCCTTACAACCTAACCACTTCTGACTAGATACATCCAGAGTTGTTGCCTTAAATATATAAATAAATGCAGAGATCTTGCCTTAACATAGTGCCAAAACCTGAGCACACAGGTGGAAATTAAACCAGGATGACCAACCAAAGATTATCCTATTGGTTGGACAGACCTGGTAGTTTAGTAAGAAAGCAAATGATAGGAATCAGATATGGGGGAAAAGCAGATAAACCAATAGAACAAAATATTTTCTAAAAAGGGAATCACACACAATGTTCTAAAAATTGCTAGGCGGTGGGGAGAGGCCTAGCGCCTAGGCAGATGTTCATTTTAATGTGATTTTATTATACAACATATGCTTAGTAGTATAATTGATTGAAAATATAGTAAAAAAGTTGAGCATACAATGAGTATTTACAAATAAAATGTCATTTGTAAGTACATTTTTCTAAACACGGCCCGCCTAGGTGCCGCCCAGACTAATCAAGAAAGCCGCCTAAAGGGATTTTCTCATTAGAAAATATTCAGCTATGTGAATTTATTAAACCACATATTAAAAAGGACTAAGAAACATGAATTTCAAAAAAAATTCTTTGGACCACAAGTACTAAATAGAAGACTTACAGCCAAACTAGAACCAAGCTGAACAACGCCGTGAGGGAGAACAGGAATAACTGCAACTGTCTGCAAACAAATTGAACACGAGTACAGCAACGAAACAACAAAATATACAATATGCAAAACAGTGGAATATATAGGAAACTAGCATACCTGCATTCCAGCTGAAAATTGGTGGTGCATCTCATTTAGAACCTGAAACAGCAACAAAAACTAAGTCACATACAGAGTAGCACTGCCAAACTTCCAAACTTGAATGTCTTTTTGAATGGCAACTTAAAAATACTTTGTAGCCATTAATGAAACCATGTGTATAACAGTTTGTAATGAGGTCCAATACTGAGCTTCCATGTCAGAAGGTGAAGTCATACCAACATACAAATGCCAAACCCTAATATTTATAAACTTTTACCCTTTTACAGATATGGCAATTTGCTCTGACCATTAGGAATAGTCTATCATTTAGCTTCCACTTGAATTTAATTTTACCTGTCCAAGCATGGTTGTATTATAAACGAAGACACTGAAAACAGATTAGCTTTGCTTTCTCAGCAAGAGCGGAACTCTCTTGGCAAAGGAAGAAATTACTTTATATATCCCACCATTTTCAACAAAATATATGCGTGTCTATAAATATATATATATATATATATATATTGTTATTCTACCCACTAGAAAATTTATGTTCACCAAACACCGTCAAAATATAAAGATTAATATGTCCAGTCCCAACAGGATACCTGTTTTCTTATATTAACATCAGTGATTTGATTCCATTCCACAGTTAGGAGCATGGACTTTGTATGGTAGAAATTTCTTATACCATCTTGACAAGCAAAAGAATCTTTTATTAGCAAAATGAGGTAGTTAAATAATATATACCTCTGGTGGATGGGCATATTTAGAGTAATTGCTTGAAAGAATCCATTGATGATGTCCAGTAAATGCAGCTCGTCCAACGATCCTGAAAAGTCCCGACATAAAGTTTTTTTCAAATGGCTGTTTTCACTAACAAAGAAAACCACTTTTGTAACACGTAAGGCAGAAAATATGTAAAAAAGGCATACCCGTCGCCCACTATAGTAAATGGTTTATCCATCAACATTTTGTTAAGAAGTGCAGAGACTCTTTCCTCTGGTTGAATGCCATGAGAAGATGAACACACTTTAGAGGAAACCCAACATCCTTCCCACTCTCCAAATGGTGAATCACCACTTTCAGTTCCAGCAATGCTTGTATGTCGAGACGATAGTGATGGTTCATAATGAGATTCTTCCCAAATTAACAAACTGCAACCAAGTGGAAATATTTTCTTTTCAAAATCAAATTAAAGTCTCAACAGTATATCAGTAGACAGATACATATAATTCCAGCACCAATAGCCTTTCAAAGCAGGAAAAACAAAATGCACATACAGACATCAAAAGATGACATGACAGATGCACCTTCCTACACTACAGAGAGCAATAGACTTGAAATTATCCCATCACTACTGATGGAAAAATATTATGATTAAAAAAAAAAAAAAAAAAAAAAAAGAGAGGGGGATATAGACAAAGGAAGTACAAAATGAATACATTTTCATAAGCAATAAATGCCTTTAATAAACAGCAGGTTTGTGAAACTAACTTTTCAACTTGGATTCTTTCAGACAAAGCAGAAGCACCAAAACATAAACTTCCAAAAACAGAGACGAGACATCAGATAGCGAATCCAATACAAGAGAACACTAAACAATGAGACTTCAACATCCCCGAAATATCCGAACCTCCTACTAATCCTTTGAAACCAAACAAAAATAGTCTATTTTTATTTCAGATCCACTCTGTTTGAATCAAAAACAAAATAGCAATAAATCTCCAAAAGCTTCAAAAACATTTTGTTGAATACCAAAACAGGAAAAAGCTTCACAACATCTCAATTAAAACAGCAAAATCACGTAAAATTAACCTCAAAAATAAAATCTATCTGAACTTTTGCCAAGCTGTTTTGAGCAACCAAACAAACAAAGTTTTCAAATTAATAAACACAGAAACACAGGTAGTTCCTAACTAGTCTACCATTGCATGGAGTCCTCTCTACCTGTAAATCAAACTAGTCCACTTTTTCTATGGAGGTGACTTACTTAGGGTTTTGGCAGCCGATCTTCCAGAAGACGGCATAAGCCCACTGATTGGCACTGCACAGCCTCTTAAGCGCTTCTTTGAGCAAAACGCCCATGACTTCCGATCTCAGTAATCAAAAATTTCAAATTTTACAATCCAATACCAAAAACACAATCACAGCGCGAAACCGAGATTTCAAAGCGAGGGTAAACTTCAGAGATATATAACCGGAGACTACAGACCGTACATTTCCGGCGAGTCAGAAACCGTCGAGCCTAACTTCCACGGCACGATCCTCTCCCCGCCTGCTTCGTCCTCAATCCGCCGCTGCTCTTCCTCTCCGGATCCAAGCTCCACGCCGCAAATCTCAATCTCCGGCAAGCCATGAAAATGTTGGAGTGCGAGAGTGAGAACGAGAGAGAGAGAGAGAGAGAGCGACTGAGAAGAACGCGACGGAGTGAAACTCCTAGAGAGAGAGAAACCGAAACGCCGATGAGAGAACCTACACTATTCCACAAGCTTCGAGCCTGTACAGAGCCTCCATTTTCTCTCTCTTTCTTTCCTAGAGCTGAAAATTTGAGGAGTGTTAGGGTTTATCGGTGTGAGAGCGGCGAATACGGCGTCGTTTGATCTAGGGGGTTGGTGAGGTCGTGTTCTTCAGCTGCTGCTGCTAATGCTCTGTGAAATTCTCTGGGACTGGGAGTGTGTGTGTTGGAGTGCGCTAAAGTGCGCCACAATAAAGAGAGGTGAGGTGAGGTGAGGTAAGGATTGGGAGACAGGCCTGTGACGGTAGCTGTCACTCCGCATTTGTTTTTTTCACTATTCTTGTTTTCTTCCTTTTATTTTGTCGTGTTTGAGTCAGATTGCGATGTATTTGTTGTTCGGTCTGAACCAATTGCTAGTGCGGGTTGAGCTCGTCGTGACGCCACTTTGCACACTGCCTTTTCTTTTGGGTTTATTTACGGGAGTGCCCCATAGGTGGGATCATGTGGTTCACGGCGGCGATTATTTCCTAGCGAAATAAATAAATTTCATGCTTGTTTTATTTTTTGGTAATTTTTTGTGTCGTCAGAGTGTATGCACAAAATCATGATTAATGATTAAAGTTGAGGAAAGGGCCATGATTGTGGAGATTTGACTACTCTCCCCCACTTTTTTGCTTTCCTTTTCACATTCTCATCTTCATCTTCTTCTTTTTTCTTTTTTTTTTTCTTAGAAATGAATTTAGAACACCTATATGCACTTGCATCAATAGAAATAGACAGCTCAAATACATTTTTTTCAAATTGACTACAAAAATTAAGAGCTCAGATCACTTTTTCTTTTTTTTTAAACCCTTAGCCCACCCGCCCTTACATATGCCAATGAGAATCGAACTCATGACCTTTACAATATTAGATTTATAACTTATCAATAGGTCACAGCTCAAATCACTTAATAAGTGCCGAGTCACTTGCAATGGAGTGCATAGAAGAATTTTGATCCTTTTCATTTGTCTAAGCTCTCGCTATTGTTAACGTTGTAACCATTGAAATTATAGTAGTAATCAAACTAGCTACACACCTAGGGTTTATCTCTACCAAGGTTTTATGAAGGAGCCGCGGCCATCTCTCTTGAGAAGATCGGACAACCATGCCAGCCACATGAATGATGCCCACTGTTAACTATACCTACACCGATCAATTTTTGTACTTATCACCGTTAGCGGTACGTCTTGAATTTCTGTTTGGATAATGTTTCCGGTTTGTGAACACACTTCTATTGAGTGAGTCATCAACACACAAGATTTTGATACACTTATTACTGCAAGGCTAAAAAGTAAAAAAAAAAAAAAAAAAAAAAAAAAAAAAAAAAAACCATTCTCTATCGTATTGGAATTACAAAATCCTTGTATTAGCATTAAAAGTCAATTGATACAAGCAAAATGCCATATGTAGAACATTAAATAGAGTTTCAAATGAATAATCTCAAATACTCAACAGTTGTAGCCTAAACCCTAATAAAAGCTGTTGTCTAAATAGTTAACCCAATTAATCTGAGTTTGTTGCCTCCGCTATTCTCGAAACCCTAGAGTTGGCTATATGTTTATTCTACTAGTGGGAATTTCCTTTGATTCTATTCTTTTGTTTTAATTTAAACTTGAATATGCCTTGGGTATGACTCTGGTTGGCTGACAAGCCAGTCATTATCCCTGTAACCTTAAATAAAGCCAGAATATTCAACTAATGTCTGCATTATATATAAAACATTGTTAATTACTCTTCATTATCCAACTGTAATCTAATATCAAAATGTATGCAGTATGCTACAAAAAATAAAAATAAAAAACGGATGCACAAAGTTATAGTGTGGTTGCTGTTGATGCTAGTCAATCTTGGGACCAAGCAAAGCCAACAGACCGCCAAGTGACCCGCAAAGTTATAGTGTGGTTAAGTCTGCTTCCCTAGTAGCTTTTGGTTATTCTTTTTCATTCTTTGCAACAAATAAAAAAAAATTGGCAAGGGCATGAAAAGATGGAGCAGTAGTTGCAGACACATGAGTGTGTTCCTTTTTGTGCTTTGCTCTGCTTTTTGTTAAAATTGTTTATAGTAAATTTTTGTGGGGAAATGGGTAAAAGAGATTTTGATTCATATGTGAGTGTCCTTGAATTATTCAATATCAATTTTTGACTGAGATCTCTAGTCTTTTAGGCTATCAGATACTCAGATGTAGCCATTATTCCAATCTGCATATGCAAGAGTGCAATTTACTCCATCGCCCGATTAAATATTGATTCACTTTAACTTTGAACTCTTTATGTGTTAAGGTTTAAGATGAACTCTATTTTTTGAAAAGAAAGAGAATAAAAAAAAAAAAAGGTTTAAGATGAACTACGCAGTAGAGTAGGATCTTTGTTCTTCTTTCGGATCTTTTTACATGACTACTCCGCATTACAGCTACAATTATGAAATGTTATTTCTAGTCGGACCGTCTAACCAACAATTTTGTGTAACTGACCAATAAAAAGTTATCATGTGTAAAAACTTTAAAAAACAAAAAAAGGATAAAAATATCTTAAGATTTTTAATTTTTAGAGAACAGGAGAATTAGTGAGTAGTGACGAGTGATTTTATTCATCTGCATGAGTCAGGATTTTATTGAGTGGTTAGACCATCCTAAACAGCTCCACTGAACAATTCTTCATGATTATAAAAAGTCAGCACATTAAAGTTAAAAATGAAAGGAAAAACATGAGTAAGGGAAAAGTGATGTTAAAATGTAACCTTCATTTTTATAAATTTACGGGAAAAAAGTTTCAAGTAATACTCAAACTTGAGTACTTGATATGTCATATAATTCGGTACCTCATTCAAAAAATTTTAAATTGATATATAAAATTCTAAATTTAATAATATTTTTTAAAAACCAAACAATAATTTTCTCGTAAAGATTTGACTTATTTGGCCAAAACCAAAAAAGATTTGGTTTAAAATGTAGAGGGGAAGGCTAAAATGTGTTCTATGAGACAATGGAGTCATCTTTGCGGGGCGTTTGTCTTTGCTTCTCCTTTCACGTTCAAACTAGTCCTTCCAGCCCTGGTTACCTGTGATGAGAGTTTGTCCTCTTTCCAGTTTGCTTATGTTATGGTATTCTTGTAGGCTGTTTAGAGAGCAAAGATTTGAAATTTAAGCTAACGATGTGTACTGATGTGGTGATCTAGTGAGCCAATGCCGCTCCCCGTAAGCAATTACGTGAGCGGGTAAGTTGACATCAATATTCTTTGGGAAGGTGACATTACCATGAATGATACTTTTGATATAACCCGCCAAGTGGGAGGTATTGGTGTGGTGATTCATGATCATATCATAGTGTCAATGACATTTAAGTTAAGTACTATTTGCGATAAGAATCTTATTTTACCAATTAAACTTACTGACTCCAATGTTCGCAAAAACTACAGTAACATCAATACATTTCTTGACAAAACTATTATATCTATAAGTAAAGTTCTGGTCTTCCATGAATTAGCAGCCAGAAAAGACATAATATAAGATATGCAGATCTTCTACCTCAAAAAAAATTTCTAGTCCTTCATGGACTTAGTTGTCTACCTAATAATATATATGATCATGAATCAAATAATTATTTTAAAAACGTATGCCGATCTGCTTGACCAAGAAGAATTAGAAAAAAAGGAATGCAAAAAGGTTTCTCAAAGTGAGTGGCATTGTCCCAACAAAGATTACAAAGTCAAAATTTCATTCATCTAAATACAAAGAATAAGAAGAAAGAAAAAAACTATAATGGATAAAGTTTGAGCATAAATTACTAATATGAATGAGTGGAGAATAAAATAGGTCCTATATTGAAGTGATATAAGGAAAACCCCACATCTATGATCCATCAGTTATTGAGTTTGACAAGACCAAAAGGCTAAAATCCCATAATAATAATGTGATGTGTGTGGGAAAGAACTCAAGAAGAGGTTAAGCACGATGAGACAAACAAAGCATGAGAATATTGACCATGAAACATTGCCAATTAGTATGGTGTATCACCCAAATCCATTTCCGATTTGCGCAATCTTCAATTGTCTACACTTTCATTGATTGGTATGAAATTAGCAATAAAGAAAGGTGTCATACAATTCAAGCTTTTATCTATTTTGAAATTTTATATAGAGCTAAAATCATTTTACCACCCTGAATTTTACACCTAAAATCATTTGAACCCCTAAACTTCTAATATGATAGCTTGTGCCCTTGTAATCTCCAATGTGATTGCTTATAGCCAATCCTTAACTAATCCATCAATTTCTTCATATAGTGTTGCCCACTCAAACTATATTTTGGCTTTCAATCATGCAAGAAACACACAATTTACATGTCCAAAGCAAAAAATTGACCCTAAGTGGACTCTCATGATCACCAATTTATGAAGAAATTGATAAATTAGTTTACTAATGGCATTGGTTGATCATATTGGAGAGTATAAGGGCATATGTGATCAAATTAGAAGTTTGGAGACAAATGATTTTAGGTGTAAAGTTAAAGGTGATAAAATGAATTAAGCTCTTATATATATATATATATATATATATATATATATATATATATATATATATAAGAACAGATGAATTTTATTTCATACATATTCACATGCGGTAGATAAATCGATTTTTGAAGAATAGATAACACTAGGCCAAAAAACAAAACAGACGACGGACATTTTTCGTTGTGGGATATGGACAACTCCCGTTGTGTATCGGCGCGTTGTGTGATGAAAAATAACACAACGGTGCTGCACCGTTGTCTGATATAACAATAGTCGACATATTTTTGTTATCAGCGTTGTGCCTTCCCTTGCCAGATGCTAGGCAGAGCTGCCGCGCAGTCATGCTGAGCATGGCAGGTGCATGCGTCAGACAACAAAACTTGTTTCAAGCTGTTGTTGGAAAGCATTTTCAGACAACGTTTTTTTTATTTTCACTGTCTTCTGATTTATCATCACACTTCAGTTGTAGACTATGGTTGTTGTGTAGCTTAGTTGTGGACAACGTAGTTCTTTTTTTACAGTTGTGTGAGTGTAAATGAGAAGACACATTTTTGATAAAACCATTGTGTGATATATAAGAATGCATTGTGTGAGTACCCAAATTTTGTGTAGAGACAACGTAACATTGACATTATATAAAATCTGTTGTATGACAATTTTCATTGCCTGCATTTTGTGCATTACTAATGGTGCTCCATTTTGACCTGATGAGCAGTGATCAATTGTAAAAAAAATCATATTGCAAACTATCAAATGAATAATCCAACCCATATTATAAACCTCAAATATTAAAATGGAGTATTTACCAATCATCCAAGCCAAAATGAAAAGAAGAAAAACATTCAAATGCATATCAAAAGCTAATACAAATACATAATATTTGTTTCAAAACATGCCACATGGTGCATGAATATTGTACCAACAGAGAAGCACACAAAAAAGATGGCCTTCAGCAACAACCTAAGTCACGGAAAATGTTTTCCTTCAGCTCCTACACATACGCCTTGACCACAAACTTTGCCCACTCATTTCGCATCTGATCAATGTCTGCTTGGGTATATATATTGGCTGCTACCTCTCCTCTCCCACTGAAACCAATTTATTATATCAAAGTGAGGCATGGACATACATAACTATTATGTCCACAATCTTGATAGAAACCAAGTAAACTGACTACATTTATAGCTAAAATAGAAGAAACATTGCAAGGTAACATTAACAAGCCTCATACACTAAGAGAAGCAAAGCTATAATATATGTGCCTTCGCATCCCAGCACTTACTTTATTTATCAAAGCTAAGAGTATGATTTGATCAAACAAACAAACAATTAGCATAACATGAAATCAGTAGATATAAACAACCTGATATTTTGACAAATAACAGCTCTCAATAGCATGTGGCTACAATTCCAGGCCAGTCAGTTTTGAAAGAGAGACCTGCAACTCAAAATCATTAGCCAAAATCACCCTAGAGAAGATTAAATGTATATGAGGACCACAATATAGAAATCAGATAAATATCAGTAAATAGATACGGGGTTTTCAGAGCAGAGAGTCCTGCTTGCAGATAAATATTCAACAGAGGCTCAAACGTTATGCCATACAACTTGCAGAATTCCTGTTTGAATTGGTCAACCGGGTAATCCCATTGTTTTGGTTCAAATAAAACCTGGATAGCATAACCAACCAATGAGAAAATCAATCACATATCTGAGGAGATAAACGACTAAAACAATCAGAGATAACATAGTCCCAAAAGTACTTCGTTTACTACTTTCGCATTCGAGTTATATCTTTAAATCTGCAAGTCCATTCCAATAAAACAAAGCAATACAACTAATTCCAGACTAGTAAAGACTGATAATGCTTTCCACCATATCAGAAAAGAAGAAGAAAAATGCATTAAAGTAGTCCAACAAGAAAAGGAGCTTCCTGAACTAGAAAAAATAATCACCTTGTATGTACCACATTCCGTAGTACTCTTATAAGCTACTGTTATGAAGACTCGCTGCAATTCTTTCATATAGGTAGAATCACCATGGTGCAAGGTATTTCTGGGCATATGTGATAGCTCGCAAGTTATTTTCAGCTCGTACCAATTCTATAAACTCTTGAGGTCTTAGCTGAAACTCTAATTTGCTCCGCCATCAATAAAAGATGCAGTATTAGACAAATAGCTAAATTTTACCACAATACAATTAGGATAAGTTTCGAAGTAGTAACTAGTCCCTATGTGTCTCCTTTAATAAAAGCAGTTCAAACCAATTACTCACATAAATGGAGTCCATGTACAGCCAAGAGAATAGATATGCCATTTTAACTGGCTTAAATGTATACAATAGCAATTATCTAACTAGCAGAAGTAAACCACCCATTGCCCCCTCAGAAAAGGAAAGACATCGTTATTTTCTTTGCACCACAACCAAATATAACTTCACAAGCAATTATCAGAAATCAGATAGAGTCAACATACTGTCAAAGCAGTTCAGCTATCACTATGGTGGACCTTTGACAACCATATCAACCATATAGGACAAGAATGATTAAGCATCCATGAAAGAAGTCATTTTTCCATTTACTTTGATCTCATGTTATGTAGTCCAAGTAAGTAGGACACGTGCAAGAGATATGTGTAACTAAAACTAAAACATGTACCCCATAATCTGAGAATAATAGTAAGTCAAATTTAAGATGAGCCAAGCAGCAGGAGAGATGCCATGAAAGAATTGCCAGATTTAGCTTATATAGCATATTCATTTTGTAATTCAAGAACAAGCAATACAACAACTAATTGTACAAAAAAACTCATCTAACCACCCCAATTATAGCAAGGTCTCCCCACCAACGTACACAAAAGAAAAAGAGAATGCATACTTTGGATTTCTTTAACCTTGACTTGTTCTCGGCACACCAGGCTAGGGTAGGGCCTACCTCCTTATTCTGGAAAGCTTCAATAACCTTTTTGGTTTCTTGAAATACATCGATATCAGCAAGATCCTGAGACATAAGAAACACTAATCATGTTGCAGTTGAAAATAAGGGAAGAATCAGCATTATGCTTAAAACCAAAGAGATTGTAACATGCCAATGAACCCTGACAGTCCTCCAAGGAGAGAAACTGGAAGCCATTGTCCATTACTTATTTCTACTTGTCTTCACTCTTTATCTTAGTCGCACTCTCTCTTCTAACTTCAAAATCTCTGAGACCATCACATCAACCATTAAGCAAAATTAGCAATAACAGTCTCAATTCCAGGACTTACCAATATTAATAGAAAAGGCACCAGCTGCCTGCACATCCAAACAAACACAGCATTAGAGCTGATTGTTCTAATTCCCTTTCTTCTTCTTTTTTCTCTAATTTCGCAGCAGATTAAAAAAAATATATAAAAAAAATCAGAACAAAATCAAAATTCAAAAACGCACCATCTCTTGCGAGAGAGGATTGGTGCCGGTGAGTTTACATTGATTGACGATGATTTTCTGGAGCTCATCAATATGGCTATGGAAGAGCTCCCTCTTCAAGTCGACGAACTTGTGGAAGGACTTGACGAAATTCCTAATCTCTAGCTCAGAGAGATCCTCCATTATCAACCTCGATGGATTTGACCACGAATCGAGTAGCCATGAAAACCCTTTTTCCTCCTCAATTTATCGACTAGCCCCCAAATCCCTAAATCGAATAACCCTAATCTTCAGCAGATTGAAACCCCCCTTTCCTCCTCCTTCAATTTATCGACTAGTTGAAACCCCCAAATAGTAGCCCACAAATCTCCAAGTCAAAGAACCCCAATCTTCAGCAGATCGAAACCCCTTTTTCCTCCTCCTTCTTCCCAATAAGAAGAACCCACAAATAGGACTGAGTCGAACCCTAATAGAGATGAGTCGAGTGACGGCTGAGTAGAACCCTAATCAAACATGGCTGAGTCGAGTGATGGTTGTGCTGGGTGTTTTGATGAGAGATGATGTTGTGAGGAGATGGGTGTTTTCAGGAGAGATGGTGTTGAGAGGAGATGCTCGAAGAGAAGGCTATTTTGTAAGTATTGGAAACACAGCAACTGATGAAATTATAGGTCAAGAGGTTTGAGGAGCAACAAATGCAGTTATTTTGTTTTAGTGTCCAAGTGGTTGTCCATGAAGTCAAAGACCTAGGGTTTTTTTTTTTTAATTTGTTTTTGTTTTTTTTTTTTTTTGTATTCATGAAACAGACAACATATATACTAAATTTTGTTGTCTGATTATGTATAAATTAAATTTCAGTTCAGGTTCCAAAGAGGGAAAGTTCCCGCTATGTTCAATGGTTTTGGCGCTAGGATAGGCATTTTCATTCACACAACAGAAATAAGTGAGTTATGTTGTAGGAACTTACAATATGTTTTCCAAAATATATGTTTTTGGGGGGAATGAGTGGCATTTGGGGGCATTCCCAATATATCTTCCTTGATCATACAACACAAAGTAAAAAATTGTTGTATGACATTCTGCAAGCTACTCTCATACAACAAATGTAACTATTCTGTTGTGCAATGTAGTAAAAATTTGGAGCCACATTTGAGTCAAAGTATGAGGGAAATTTACCGCTATTTTTTTTGTCATTCACACAACAGATCATTCTTGTAATTGTTGTGCAATCACCTTCCAACTAAACTCTTTTGAATTTTAACAGCCTTATACGATGAAGCTTTCTTATAAGAGTTGTATGATTCACTTTCCCACATCACACAACAAATTTTTTTTTTTCGTTGTGTAAAAAGTGTCGTGTGTTAAGGTTATTGGCCTAGTGTAATTTCATTACTTATCCATGGCCAGAAGGCACGTACATCATAAATTGTCTTATACCAAAAAGTCTAGATGGCACACGCCGCAAGGCAAATGACAAGTAACCCTCATTATTAACAAAATGAGCTCACTTATTCGAGCCTAAAAACCAAAAGACCCAAACCCTTACAACTTAACACCCCCCCCCCCAAATAGTAAATCTAGTCGCCTAAAGACCTCAATTGGTGTACAACTAGAGAAACTAGGAATTAAGCCAACAAAGATCAAAATTCATTTGATAGGCTAAAACTAGAAGGCAAAGGCCCCTAAGTCCACTAGAAAGCTAGACAATAAACTAAGCGTCCAACCCACATGACCAATAGACTTGGCCCAAGGGCAAAGCCCAAACACCCAAACCCAACCACCAGGACCAGCCCAGAACACTGACGACGAGCAAAACAGCAGCACCACTAACCAGAACGCCGTTGAAGCCACCACTGGTAGCCAACGAAGCCGCTGTCTCAGCAGCACCCCAGGTGCCCACCCCACCAAGGCACCGACCCAGCCGAACCCAAACTGCGAGAAACTCCATCCGAGACGAATCCAGTAGAAACCGTCCTCCCGCCGCCATAACCAAGTCACGCAGCCACCCCCATCTGCATTCGAGCCATATCCTCCTCAAATCGAGAGATCACATCAGATTGCACCCCTCACATCAACTTCTAATCCCCTCACCAGCCCGTTACCAACTTGAAACCGAGCAAATCACCAACCAGATTCAAGTCTCGTTCAAGCCTCATCAATCTCCTAGAAAAGCTAGTCCCGTCCGACCAAGCACGGCTGACAAGACCCACCCCGGATTTCACCCCGAAATCCGAAGTGGCCCTGCGGGGCCCACTTTAGAAGAAATTCTACCAAAAATTTGGCGGAACTTCCCCTAAAAGTAGGCTACCCAAAACCTGTAGGAAAACATTTACACTTCTAAATCATCCATCCTTATTCTCCTGGAGCCATCTGCTCCCCAAATCACAACTCCAATTTCATCGGATGTCAGTCTCAACCCAAAGACAATATTAATCTCATAGATTATCAGAGCAATACTAATCCCCTAAGTAACAAAGAAAACAGAAATAGAATGAGTACGCGGAAGCAATGCTGTTGGCTATGCCTTGACTCCATGTACGCCCGACCTCAACTAATTTCGCCTGCAAACTGGGCATTTGAAACCGAAGGGCCCAGGGGAAAAGTATATAAAAACGTTAGCGTGAGTGGACAAAATAAACAATTTTTAAACAAAATGGATTTTTATACTTTCCCACAATTATTTCATTAAAAACTTTCGATGCATGCAATAATTATGAAAACAATCCACGAGAAGCTCCTCTCAAGAAATGGGGCTAGTCACAAATAACCACGAAGAAGAATATAAATTCCGATGCTCGAGAAATAGGACCAGCCCCGCTGGTTAAACAGAAATCGGACTAGCCCCGCTAGTCAAGAACAACAATAAAATGATACGGGGAAGAGAGTTCACCATACGGGAATGGAGCCTCTCAGGCTCTACCTACCCTCGACTGCCACTCACACATAGATTGTGCGAGGAGGAGAACTAATAACCTCGACTGCCACCCACGTGAGGAGGAGAATAAATCACCTCGACTGCCACTCACAAACACAAAGTAAGTGAGGAGGAGAATAAGCTACCTCAACTGCCACTCACAAACACAAAGTAAGTGAGGAGGAGACCTAATCAAATGACCCGAGTATGGTGAGGAAAAACAATCAAAAACCAGTAAATCAGTAAGGCTTCCCCAATCTCGCAACACAACACGAGTATGAATCCCATCCATACTCGGAAAATCTCAAGAAAATATATACTCCAACGACGTGGCCCCGCACGCCAAAATATTCTAGAATTCATAAACCATTAGGCGAGAAATAATCGATAAAATAATTCAATCGAAAATCCCATTTTCGAAAAATATTCCAAAAAATCTCAATATCGACGAATAAAATATTTTAATAAATTCCGGAAATCACCTCGGAAAGTAATTCGTCGAAAATCACTTAAATCATGATTTCAAATAAAAACCATATATCGAAGATACTTATCAAAGGCTCAAAATCCATTCCCGAATCATAATTGAAAATAAATTATAATTAATCTCTGAAAATTTAATCATATTCCGAAAACAAATCATGAAATCCAAATCTGAGCATAATAGATTCGTATATGAAATTCATATGGAAAAACAATGCCAAAATTATAATCCAAGGCAAAATATTATGCTCGATAATAAAATGATAAATAAATTATTATTTCTAGAAAAATAAATGCATGCATCATTCTTTAAAAATAAAAGTCCACTCACAGTACTATTCCGGTGATCACGCATACGAGTTCCTTCGTCGAGCAATCGCTCGGTGCGTCATCCTGTACACAATTATATTCCGTGAATAACTATTCAACAAATTAATACGATTCCTAAAATCAATTCCTCATAATCACATCTCCACTTCTCCTCGGATTCAACCCACATTCTACCACTAATACCAATTCGTTATCTTAAAGGTTCCAAGTCAGAACCGAGAGATATCCGACGGTCGGATTCACATAATTCGATAATCGAAACCCTAAACTTCAAAAATTCATAATTAATTCCAAGCTTCTCCAAAAATCACCAAACTTCACATACAAGCTCTACAACATTTACACAATTCAATGGGCTAAAAACTGGAATTAAAACACTGCCCCACACACCTCCACGCGCCACCAACAGTGGCAGCGCGTGGGCCCCACGCGCCGGCGGCCACCACCTCCGATGGCCACCAAATTTTGGCAGTAGCTGCAAAACAACAAACCTAACCTCTTTCTCAACTACAACACATCCAAATAACAAGTAAAAACAGCCGAAATCATTTGATGAACACAAACCCAGAAATTTCCAAGAACCCTAGAATTTCATTTCGTCAATTCGACTTCTACACAATAAATCATGATACAAGGCCATAGGGGAAATGATCAGTGATGAAAACCAAACCTTCGACGGCGATTTGGTGGCCGGAGGTGGTCGGAATCGCCGGAAATCGCCGAAAAACCCCAACTGCTACAGTGATCTTCTTAGGTCAATTCCGAGCTTTTCCGACCAAATCTTCGAAAACCAAGGTTACTAGCGTGTTGGGAGGGAGGAGGCGCTCCTCTGGTGACCGGTTGCACGCCGGCTGGTGGCCGGAAAGTGAAGAATCGAAGGGAGGACGAAAATGGCCGAACCGGAAAAGAGAGAGGTCGGGGGAGAGGAGAGAGAAAGAGCCGGGTAAGTTTCCCAAATTTGGAAACTTACCACAGTAACTTCCTATATTTATAGAAACTTACCGTGAACAGTAACTTTCACAATTTCGCTTATAACTTTCGCATATGAGCTCCGATTTTTACGTACCACATATGCACGTGCTCGGTTTAACGTCCTCTACAACTTTCATAAAGAACATTTCCTCAAATTTTGACCCGAACAAAAAGTCAACTTTTAGGGCCACTAAAGTTACCGAAAAAGAGTAAAAGTAAATCGAATTGTCGTTTACTGTCCAAATGACTAGTAACCGGTGAATTAAGATACGGGATGTTACATTCTCCCCTCCTTATAAAAATTTCGCCCTCGAAATTTCATGCCGGTTAGAAGAGAATTGACACACCCTTGATTCAAAATACCATAATCTCAAAACTTATCAACTTTTCCTCAGATTAAACTTTCCTTCTCGCAACATCAAGTCAACAACCAACAAAACTCTGATGATCCCCACTACAAAAGCAATGAAAACATGCTCATAATCCAAAATCATCAACGTCCAAAGTCAAATCACTTGACTTGTTGAACCATGTTGCACCATAAACTTGCAAGCACATGAATTCCGGTGTAAAAGAAAAAAATTCATTTCAATGGTTAGCTCAGACGTCACCATTTTGACAATCTATATAGACTCTGACAATCCAAACTACCCAAGCACATCACAACATGTTTATAGCTCAGATAGCACAAGGTATTGACATCACAAGTCATTCGGTTGGAATAGAAGTATCCATAACCTTTTCATATAAGTCGTACGATGAAGATCCACCCTGTTCACCAACAACATTGCGATAATATATATATATAATAATCCATACTTAAAACATTTTGTCTCCGTGCGTGCATTCATGGGGTAACCCAACCGCTACTAACACTCCACAAGATGGTTACTGTTACCCAACAAGTCCAAAACAAGTAATTTCCTTAGTTACCACAAAACAACACTTTCTTTTTGTCTGTTTGCACAGATTGTTAATCAAATATCATTCACATAAAGGTTCCACAATTGTCAAGTATAACAAGGGGTAGCTCCGAACAAACCTATAAGTTCTTAATCATGTAAGTTAAGAGGGTCACTACACTTTCTCTGCGCTACTCAAATAACTGACTGGAACATCGATCACGCCTTGAAATGACATTCCCAGTCACAAGAAAAACTCATTTAATAGCCACCCTGCTGGCCACACTAGCATCTCAACCTAGCTATCTTGCGTTGTCCCTTGAAAACTTCGTATAAATATAATGTGGTGGAAAACTCTTCTAAATCAAATGTGTTCCAATGAATCTACTAATTACCAACGTCTCCAATCAAAACTACTCACAACATGTACAACGTCTTTCGAAACCTGGTGCAGAGAAAGATCCGTAACTACTCACTCTATTCCAGCCCAAAGACTCAAATCCAAGAGGAGATGCATCACACTAAAGCTGTTCTCAGCTGAGGCTACACTTCTTTAATAGTCATAGGTCTAAAATCTAGTTGAATCTATGTCGTTCTCCCTGGCCTCTAATGCCACAACGATAATTCTAATTAATATGCCAATGTAATTCCCACCACTGAAAACAATACTTGACTAAAACTCTGATCAAACTCAAATAAAATAGCTTCCTTAGTTAGCTAGGAAAACTCGCTCTTATACTGCTTCACTAGCCCAATGCAGAACATCTCCAACCAACTGTCCGACGTCACTTCATGACAATTCTACTACAAGTACGACAACAAGGATATGTTCCAAATCCCGTATGTACCAAATCCTCCAGCTGGAATCTGGCCAGTGACAGCAATCCCAACAAAATTCACAGCATCCCCCGTTGGCTCAACAGTCCTAAAAAATATAGATATGCCCTCAAGCATTACCGAAAACTCTTAGCCACTGCTAAGCAAAAATTTGCAACTACTCTTTTACTCAAAACAACCTGGAAAGAAAGTCGAATAAGAGCCCAAATAGAAAAGCTCAAAGTCAATTAATTAAACAAATAACACTTTGCGTACCACGGAAACAGTCTACCTCCTAAGACAAGAAAAATAAGATATCGAAAAAGTTCACTATCTGATGTTACAAGAATCACTAGGAATCAGTCATGTCAAACAACGTTGAACTTGTAAATACTAGAATATAGCCAACTCTTCTTATTTAACTTAAGGCCAATACTAATAAACGTCTATTATCCATATCGAAAAGAGGATAAAATAGCCACAAATCCGTTCCTCGATCGACACTTGACTTATAAGATTTCAGCTACAACAAGAATCTCTATGACTTTCCTGTGCTAACCAAACTTGTACCCAAAACTCTTCCAAATCTTCTCACTAAGATTTAATCCAATAACATAACTTAACCATAGTAGCTCAACAATTAGTACTTAAATATCTGTTGAAACCTTGCTAGAACATAAGTTCAATCAATTTATACCAACTCAACTCCTACTTCCTGTTCAAGTCATCTTACCGTCAGACAAGTGGTGACCGGATTCACTCGTACCAACAACTTCCTATACATTTCCAATTAAGGGTCACCATGGTAGTAAAACTTGCTCAATTTCTCTAAAGAAGTCCATTACATGTATTCAATTCAAGCAATAACTAATTCCCCGAGGTAGCTAACACAATTCACAAGGTCTTTCCTGGACAATCCTTAAAATAAATCAAAGGACACCCGTCCAACATTTTGTATCACACCAAGCAATATCCGGATCCGAACGTGGTCCCACCACAATAATGATCCAATTTCCTCAAAGTAATCATTACCGAAGTACGTCACTTAAAAACAGGCTACAATACCTTCCACCCAAAATAACAAGAGTCCTGGTCAAGCCTTGACTTAAAATTTCCGGAGCCAACTGAAAACTTATTTCCTTAAAATTATTCCACCAACCACTAATATCAACTGCAAAAGCCCACTCTTGTTAATCTCCCTACTCGTTATCATCCAAGACTCAGGAAGACAAAACTATAAGTTGTGGTATCTGAAATCAATTCTTTTATTCCGAGCAAAACTATACCCATACACCCTGGTTAGGGTATGACTCAAAATGACAATTTCTAAAAATCTCATCCTACTTATATCTCTCAATTACTGTCGTCACTTCTCACTTGCCAACATCAGTGACCAAAATCACTTGAAAACGAAGCCTCTAGCCATAACACCCATAATATTTATTTAAATTTCTCTATTGTCTAACGGAGAGTGATGCATACTTGACACCGACATAAGGTGCCCAGTAGAGATCATTGCAATCTGGATTCCTCTACAAATAGTTCCCAACACTAAGATTCACAAAGAATCTCCATCGAATTCTAGTAATGTTCCACATGCCACTTACAAGACCGATTGTGTCAAGTAACACAATCCCCAAACTCGATTCAAAGTCATAACCATCATTATTACTAATTCAATTCCAACAACAATCCTGATTCTGAATCAATTATAATACTCAGAGACAGCCCAAAACAATGGACGCTCATCTCTAACATTCAGGCACAAAATCAAATTCCGGTCTCGCACCTCAAACCATGCCCCAACAAACTTGTTGGCATCGAGGAAGAGATACTCACAACATTTCCTCGAATTTCATAGCACAACTCAAATATGTAGAGTAGTCTTACTCTACCATCAGCAGGGAAATGTGCAAAACATGCAAACACTCCGCTACGCAACGAAAATCCTAGGAGGTCAGCGTACAAGAGGCATAGCACCTAAAGGAACACCATCTAGACATGCACCTTACACACTTAATGCATACATCAGCACCGAAGAGTAAACGATGGGGAACCGCTGCAGTCGGGCCATCACTCGGGAGGTACTGTGTAACATCAAGCATATAAGGTGACAAGATAGAAAATGGTCTACAGAATCAGACAACCTAATGCTCTGATACCAACTGACAAGACCCACCCCGGATTTCACCCCGAAATCCGAAGTGGCCCTGCGGGGCCCACTTTAGAAGAAATTCTACCAAAAATTTGGCGGAACTTCCCCTAAAAGTAGGCTACCCAAAACCTGTAGGAAAACATTTACACTTCTAAATCATCCATCCTTATTCTCCTGGAGCCATCTGCTCCCCAAATCACAACTCCAATTTCATCGGATGTCAGTCTCAACCCAAAGACAATATTAATCTCATAGATTATCAGAGCAATACTAATCCCCTAAGTAACAAAGAAAACAGAAATAGAATGAGTACGCGGAAGCAATGCTGTTGGCTATGCCTTGACTCCATGTACGCCCGACCTCAACTAATTTCGCCTGCAAACTGGGCATTTGAAACCGAAGGGCCCAGGGGAAAAGTATATAAAAACGTTAGCGTGAGTGGACAAAATAAACAATTTTTAAACAAAATGGATTTTTATACTTTCCCACAATTATTTCATTAAAAACTTTCGATGCATGCAATAATTATGAAAACAATCCACGAGAAGCTCCTCTCAAGAAATGGGGCTAGTCACAAATAACCACGAAGAAGAATATAAATTCCGATGCTCGAGAAATAGGACCAGCCCCGCTGGTTAAACAGAAATCGGACTAGCCCCGCTAGTCAAGAACAACAATAAAATGATACGGGGAAGAGAGTTCACCATACGGGAATGGAGCCTCTCAGGCTCTACCTACCCTCGACTGCCACTCACACATAGATTGTGCGAGGAGGAGAACTAATAACCTCGACTGCCACCCACGTGAGGAGGAGAATAAATCACCTCGACTGCCACTCACAAACACAAAGTAAGTGAGGAGGAGAATAAGCTACCTCAACTGCCACTCACAAACACAAAGTAAGTGAGGAGGAGACCTAATCAAATGACCCGAGTATGGTGAGGAAAAACAATCAAAAACCAGTAAATCAGTAAGGCTTCCCCAATCTCGCAACACAACACGAGTATGAATCCCATCCATACTCGGAAAATCTCAAGAAAATATATACTCCAACGACGTGGCCCCGCACGCCAAAATATTCTAGAATTCATAAACCATTAGGCGAGAAATAATCGATAAAATAATTCAATCGAAAATCCCATTTTCGAAAAATATTCCAAAAAATCTCAATATCGACGAATAAAATATTTTAATAAATTCCGGAAATCACCTCGGAAAGTAATTCGTCGAAAATCACTTAAATCATGATTTCAAATAAAAACCATATATCGAAGATACTTATCAAAGGCTCAAAATCCATTCCCGAATCATAATTGAAAATAAATTATAATTAATCTCTGAAAATTTAATCATATTCCGAAAACAAATCATGAAATCCAAATCTGAGCATAATAGATTCGTATATGAAATTCATATGGAAAAACAATGCCAAAATTATAATCCAAGGCAAAATATTATGCTCGATAATAAAATGATAAATAAATTATTATTTCTAGAAAAATAAATGCATGCATCATTCTTTAAAAATAAAAGTCCACTCACAGTACTATTCCGGTGATCACGCATACGAGTTCCTTCGTCGAGCAATCGCTCGGTGCGTCATCCTGTACACAATTATATTCCGTGAATAACTATTCAACAAATTAATACGATTCCTAAAATCAATTCCTCATAATCACATCTCCACTTCTCCTCGGATTCAACCCACATTCTACCACTAATACCAATTCGTTATCTTAAAGGTTCCAAGTCAGAACCGAGAGATATCCGACGGTCGGATTCACATAATTCGATAATCGAAACCCTAAACTTCAAAAATTCATAATTAATTCCAAGCTTCTCCAAAAATCACCAAACTTCACATACAAGCTCTACAACATTTACACAATTCAATGGGCTAAAAACTGGAATTAAAACACTGCCCCACACACCTCCACGCGCCACCAACAGTGGCAGCGCGTGGGCCCCACGCGCCGGCGGCCACCACCTCCGATGGCCACCAAATTTTGGCAGTAGCTGCAAAACAACAAACCTAACCTCTTTCTCAACTACAACACATCCAAATAACAAGTAAAAACAGCCGAAATCATTTGATGAACACAAACCCAGAAATTTCCAAGAACCCTAGAATTTCATTTCGTCAATTCGACTTCTACACAATAAATCATGATACAAGGCCATAGGGGAAATGATCAGTGATGAAAACCAAACCTTCGACGGCGATTTGGTGGCCGGAGGTGGTCGGAATCGCCGGAAATCGCCGAAAAACCCCAACTGCTACAGTGATCTTCTTAGGTCAATTCCGAGCTTTTCCGACCAAATCTTCGAAAACCAAGGTTACTAGCGTGTTGGGAGGGAGGAGGCGCTCCTCTGGTGACCGGTTGCACGCCGGCTGGTGGCCGGAAAGTGAAGAATCGAAGGGAGGACGAAAATGGCCGAACCGGAAAAGAGAGAGGTCGGGGGAGAGGAGAGAGAAAGAGCCGGGTAAGTTTCCCAAATTTGGAAACTTACCACAGTAACTTCCTATATTTATAGAAACTTACCGTGAACAGTAACTTTCACAATTTCGCTTATAACTTTCGCATATGAGCTCCGATTTTTACGTACCACATATGCACGTGCTCGGTTTAACGTCCTCTACAACTTTCATAAAGAACATTTCCTCAAATTTTGACCCGAACAAAAAGTCAACTTTTAGGGCCACTAAAGTTACCGAAAAAGAGTAAAAGTAAATCGAATTGTCGTTTACTGTCCAAATGACTAGTAACCGGTGAATTAAGATACGGGATGTTACAACGGCACACACCGCCAAAGCCAAAAGTCCGCACTGCATGGCAGCGCAGTCGGACGAGCAAGAAAACCAAATTGAAGAAGGGAGTAGGTCGCGGAGGCGCGCCTAGGGTTAGGAAGAGCATATAACTTTTTCCCCAAAAGGTCTTTTGTTAGGCGGGCGGTAGATAAATCGATTATCGATACTTAGCGTGTGAATATTGAAGTAATATATACTAACTCCGTTTCACATGTGTCAATTGATAATTTCTTTTTATTGATTTTATTTTAATAAATTGTGATTATAAACTGATAGCAATCACAGCACAAAGGAATTAAAATCAATGATATTTAGCAATAAACTAAACATTTTTATTGAAAAATGAGAGACTGACATGTCAATGGTTTCAACGATGAGAATAAAATTGAGCAATTGACGAAGACAAATTGACCAAAATAGTCGATAATAATTGGATATGTGACAACAAAAGAAAAGAAATTACTGTGTAGGCCGTCCCAGGATCTCTTGATTACATCAATGCATGCTGGTAATAAAACGCACGACCTTAAACCGTTAGAAAACTCGGTCATATTGACAATAGACCAACTACCCAAATCTAGGCACTCACAGGAATATATGACGACAACCCTAATTCAAAAGAGCATGGACTTATTTTAGCAGCATATAAATTGGCACACTAAACATGTACTTTTTTTTTTTTTGATCGGGCTAAACATGTACTTCTGGGATGTTTCATCATTCGTTATCGGGATCTTAAATTTTGATCAACTTTTTCGTGGCTACATAAATGCATACATTTAATTTGAAATAGAAATCAATCATTTTGTTCGCTGTATTTGAGATATGAATCTGAGTAAAATAAATTGGTGTACTAGACGTGTTTAGAAATATAAAAGATGATGGCAGTGCATCAGAGTAGTATTTACGCATCCCGTTTGAGAGAATTCATTATTCAAACGTTTAAATCATCATTATGTCCTTGTTCTCCACTTCTACTGAGTTCTACTTGGCTAACGACAGATTTTAGTTAAGTTTCATTTAATTGCTTTTGCCATGGGATCAATTGCTAAATCATGTTATTGACAAAACCATTAATGATGATCTGAGATCCCATGGTTGAACACATGAGAGAGAGAGAGAGAGAGAGAGAGAGAGAGAGAGTTTAATTTGCAGGAAGAAAGATGTAGGCAAACTAGGCCAGCCAATTGGAATTGCAAACGCAAGGGAGTTGTGACATTTTATCGAATAAAATTGATTTAGAAGAATAAAGATCTAAGAAGGGTTGTGAATAGAAATTGTGTGTGTGTACACACACACTACCATGTTAATATAACCTAGGGAAAAATTCATCAACAGTGTCTGAACACTTAGGGGACTTTCAGAATGATACCTGAACTTACAATGTTATCAATGTGATACCTGCACTCATTTTTTCGTATCACTGTCGTACCTACGATCAATTTCCGTCACGGAGCCGTTAAATTTTACACGTGCGGTGCACGTGATTCACATAATGAAGACAAAAAGACCGATTTACCCTCACAAGTTTTTATTATTTTTTTTCCTTTCTTTCTTTATTTCTTTCTTCTTCTTTTTTGGTTTCTTCTTCCCCTGATTTGAATAATCACAGATTCAAGACCAATGAGATTGTCTGGCACGACCAAAGCTAATAGCTAGTCTTCTTCTTTTTCTCAATTTTCTCTTCGTAATTTTGTTGCTTTAGTCAGTTTCAGCTTGAGTTTCTATCCATGAGTTGCATCTGGAAATTGGGTTGAACCAAATCTTGAGGAATCTGGGGTCGTCTCGGTATTGAAGATTGTCCTTGAAAGCTGCGATGCAACCGGATAGAAGTTCAGTGAAATCCGACCCGGAATGGTTTCTGGAGTTGAAGTCATTGAGTGCTTGCTTTATCAACCTGGAGGAGCAGTAACTGATTTTCCAGAATTTAAAAACCCAAACAATCGAACAAATATGAGAGAGAGAGAGGGAGGGAGCACCAGAGGGAGGGCAAGAGAGAGTCGTGAAGAGGAATGGCGGTGGCCGGCAAGTGTTGGAAGACAGCAGCCATGATGGGAGGCCTTTTGAAATGAGAAACTGAGGATGGATAGACGACCAGATGAAACTTTGTTCAAAAGGTAGCCCATGATCATGGGGAAGTGGTGGCTTCGGTGGTGGGAGGAAAAGGAAAGGGAATGGATAGGTCTGGTGGCTTTGTGTTTCCAAGAGAGAATGAATATCAGGGTGGGTGGGCTTAACGAGCACAGTGACTACAATAGATTCCACAACCTTCACCTCAGTTTTTCTAATTTCAGGGGTAATCGGCTGAACTTCCCTCTCACTAACGCGATAGTCTTCGTCCTCCGACGGAAATCGGCTCCGAAAGGGTATGCGAAGCTGTGAGCTCTGAATGTTGTGGCTCTTGTGCTGCTAAGATTCAAACCTGGCCTTGACAATTTGTTGTAGCCGCAAGAAGCCAAACCGGGGTTGGTGATAATAGACGCCGTTGAAATGGGTGGGAGTTTCTGGGTTTCTTGAACTGATCGACTGGTATGGTCTGGTGTTGGTTGCGGTGGTGTTGGCAAGGAGAAAAGGAGAGAATAAAGGATAGGGTTGAGAGAGAGAGAGAGAGAGAGAGGAAATAAGAAATTTCTTCATTTTTTTTTTAAATAAAAAGTGTAATAAGACAATTTTACCCTTGAAAATCAAGTCACATGCCTGGCACGTGCAAAATTTTAACGGCTCCATGACCGAAATTGGTCGCAGGTACGACGATGATACGAAAAAATGAGTCCAGGTATCACATTGATGACATTGTACGTTCAGGTATCATTCTGAAAGTCCCCTAAGTGTCCGGACACCGTTGGTGAATTTTTCCCTATAACCTAACAGCTATATTACCAACCATAACCTATCTCAAATGGAGATCATTGATTTCTTAGTAACAAGTTTCACTGGAATGCTTCATTTCTGGTAGGACAAGCTAGCACCTCACTGATGATTCAAAATTAGCAATCAAACATGCAGTCAAACATGACGAAGAAGGATATATTCCCAATTTTTGATGAATCTATCGAGATGTGAATCCCTGATGCAGTCATTACGTTATTTTTCACGATAATCGAACACTTTTTAGGAACACCCAGTAATGTCACCTCTAGGATTCATGACCAACTCAGTAATGTTACTTGTCCCACCCTAAATGATTTCAGATGGTACAAAGTAAGATGTTTTTATGTCTAGAGTCATGCTACAAAACAATAGCAATCAATTTTTTTGAAAAGAAAAATTCATCAACGGTCTACCTAATCTGTTTGCCCATAAAATTAGGCAAGTTCTAAGCAATGAGAACGACACTATAAATTACGATAACCTAACTTATGGAAACATAGTAACCACTATCCTTAATAATTTGAGCTTTTTACCAATAACTACAATGAGCCATTAATTCTTCCCACGCGCAGGATTTATATTTCGTTGCCCATGCGGTCATCTTTAGGATGAGTAACAGTAGCGGCACATTTGTACAAAAACAAAAGGGCACAACAAGTTCTGGTTAATTACGACAATTGCCACAGCTGTCATTTCAATTTTCTCTCAAACCAAATCTATCAGATCTAGTTCTCCCAAAATCAAAGCTATCCCAAAATCAAAACCGTCTGAAAATCAAAATCCTCTCTAAATCAACATCTCCGGCGCCACCTCGGCGGCGAAACAAGCGCGCGACCCCAGCGGTGTAGCAAGGGCGAGACCCCGACGGCGAAGCTAGGGAGCGACCTCGGCAGCGAAGCAATCGCGCGACCCCGGCTGCCAAGCAAGGGCGCGACATCGGCGGCATAGCTAGGGAGCGACACCGGAGGCGAAGCTAGGAGCGATCCCGGCGGCGAAGCAAGGGGGAGACCCCGGCGGCGAAGTAAGGGAGCGACACCGGTGGCGAGGCTCCTGCAAAGCTAGGGCTTGAAGATCAGAGAAACTTGTAGTTACTGAAGGTCAGTAGCAGCTATAGCTTGATTTTTGTGTTATGCATTCAACACTGTCGAAATTTGATTATGCTTAGTAGCTTTAGCTGAGAAATTTTGGTTGAGAAATTCTGAGGGTCAGTATCTTCAGCCTCGTGTTGTCACAGTCTCTCCCTCAGGTAAATGATTTTGGTTGAGAAATTTTGATTATTCTCAATGGTTGAGAAATTCTGAGGGTCAGTAGCTTTAACAAAGAAATTAACATTTAGGTTATTAAGGGTCAGTATCCTATTGAGGATCAGTAAACCTATGTGTATTGCAACCTCATTTTTATGTGTAGCTAGGTGGTGAAAATTGATGTTATGTGACTGATAATAGTACAAAATTAATTGTTTGAGCTTATTGACAGTCAGTAGCATTAAAATGCTGCAATATGTGCAATCTATGATTATTGAGAGTCAGTAGCATTAAAATTTTGTAATATGTGCAATCTATGATTATATGGACCCTCTAAAGATCATTAGCTTTAGTTTCTGAGGGTCAGTAGCTTTAGTTTCTGAGATTTCTTTGTCCTAATGGAAAATGATGAGTTCTGTGACCAACAATAGTACGAAATGAATTGTACGAGCTTCAGTTTCTGAGGGTCAATAGCTTTAGCTTCATGATTTCACCAACCCTATGTTTATTGCAAGCTCATTTTTATGTTTATTTTGGAGGGTCAGTAGCTTTAGCTGATTTTATATGTATTGCAACCTCATCTTTAAGCTTACTTTATGGGAAGGTCATTGCAATTATGTCTACCTATAGGCTCTGTGGATATTTGATCTTATTATTGCTGTTAGTCTTTATTTTCTGCTTGAAATTCTGGTCATTGATTTGCTGCAACTGTGAGTATCTTTTGATTAGGTCTTTTGCATTCTTATAAGCTATAATGGTTTTTTAATCAAATTGAGGGTCAATACACTATTGAGAGTCAGTATACTACTGAGCATCAGTACTCATATGTTTGCATTTGTCATATACACAGATTAATCGCAAATGGCAAAGAGAAAGGTTGCTGGCCTGCTGCAATAGACAAAGAGGATGTACTGATTGAAGAACATGAGAAGAACCAGGATAGAAGTGTTTAGGCAGACAATGTGCTACAAATTGAAAATGAAATCAAAGAGAGCCTCAAACATGAAGAAATCCTGCTGGAGAAACTTCTTCACCATGAGAAGAGTTAAAATTCAAAGCAACTTTATGTGAAAGCAGCAAAGCCAGAGATAAATGATATAGTGTTCAAGTTTGATATTGTAATATGTATAAATAGTTTTTGGAATTATTAAATAAATGAGTTGTTTCTAAGAAAAACAAAGATAGAATGTAGAAATATTATTTCTTTATAATGCTACTGACATTCAGCAATGTTAATTCAAATTATCCAAACCACAAGGGCAGTTTCGTAATTTACTTGTCAATAGAAAGAATTAAAAAAGTGAAGGAATCTGACCACAAGATCTAATACCTTGCGCATGGGCCTTGCATGCTAGCGCATGAGAATTAAAAAAAAACAGGTCTGCTGAAGTCATTGGAACAAATATGAATTTCCAAGAAATATGAAAACGTCAAAAAGATCAAACTTTATTAATTCAAAGTAGTCAAGAAAATGCTAATATCCGAGTCCCACATATCTTATGGATGGTGTCTATCAAATGAAACACAACCAACCAATATCCAACACAATCTTCCAAATTTTAATTGTATCCGGTAGTACTTTGATAGTACTGTAAAAATTGGTTTTAGTGAACAACGACCAAAACAATCTATTCGTATTAAAAAAATTATGTCAATCTTCAAGACATTCATATTCTGGTTGTGTAGCATAAATTTTTTTCGTTTTTCAAAGATGACTTCCCTTTGACTAGGGTTATAAGTTTGTCAATAATTTTGTCTCTGTGAGATATCATCTATTGACTCTATATCTTTGTTTAAATGTTTCTAATTTATTTTAATTTGTTCATTGTATTTAGGGGAAATGCTCATTTACCCAATTTTAGCTTAAAATTTGCCCACTTGCTCCACTAACTGTTTTTTAACCCCGTTTACCCAAAACACTCTAAGGGATTATTTCCCTAATACCCAATTAATTCTTTTTTATTAATTTTTGGGACTTTTTTGCCCTCTCCTTCAATCTCTCTCCTCTCAGTTTCTCTCTCTCTCTCTCTCTCTCTCCCCCTCACAGATTTCTCTCTCCTCCCCCCTCACCGATTTCTCTATCTATCTCTCTCTCTCTCTCCCTCCCTCCATCCCTCCAGCACCGCCCACGACGCCGGCTCTCGCCATCGCCGCGCCGAAACTCGTCGTCGTGTTCTCCGCGGCCAGGCTCGACGCCAAGCCGACGGTCCTTGTCGCTGAGAAGATTGGCGAGGCCGGGTTTGACCTTCTGAAGGAATTGACGACCGCCAGTAGAATCGGGTACGTCTTCGATTTGCTTCTGTCTCTCTCGCCGGCGACTGATCATCACAGAAATCGCAACTTGATTGTATCTCCAGTCCCGGCCTGCAACCGGAGTCGTTGCAATCGGAGTCAAATCAGTGTGAAGGCAAATGGTCAACCGGAATTGTTGCAAAATGACTGGAATTGTGGGCAAAATCGTCAACCGGAGTCGAGATTATTGGGGGGCAATAATCGTCCTATTGGGGGGCAATAATGTGTCTTAATTGTTGTAAAGTCTCTATAATTGTGTTCAGTGATATTTTCCTTTGTGTTTAAAGACTGCTTCTAATGTGTTTTGGTATTTCTGATATATTATTGGGGGGCAATAATATATTTGTTTTGTTATTTTTTGGAGGAATATGGGTGATCCTTTTGTTGTTAGGTGCATTTATTCTTGTTAAGAGGCCACCCGGGAGGCCTAGGGTGAAGCGGTTCAAGTGAAGTGGAGAGTGTGAAAAAAAAGCCAATTCGTTGTGGTCTTAAATTCACCAAGTATTGAATTTGAATACTTGTACTTTTGTAAACTAATTTAAAACCAAACTGAGTTACTTCTGACCATCTATAAAAAAATTATTGGGGGGCAATAAACTTTTTATGACCCCCCAATAAACCTAATTATTTTGGTTAATGAATCTAGCAGCATTTTGTTGAAATGACCTGTAATAAATGAACCACAGTTAAGACATTATTGCGGGGCAATAATCTGTCTATTGCCTCCCAATAGACCACCCCAAAAATCACCAGTTTCTATCATTGACAGATTATTGTACTTTAATAAACTCAAAACAACATAAGACTTATCAAAACTCTAATTTCAGTGATTAATTAACCACAGTTAAGAAATTATTGGGGGGCAATAATCTGTCTATTGCCCCCTAATAGACCACAGTTTTGACGTCGTCCGAGACCTGCAAGCGAAGCCCAGACCCTATTCCGGCGTGGAGCTTCGGAGCTTCCCGGACATCTGACAAACAAAACCGGCGAAGCCCAGACCCGATTCAGGCGTGGAGCTTCGGAGCTTCCCGGACATCTGACGAACAAAACCGGCGAAACCCAGACCCGATTCCGGCGTGGAGAGCTTCCCGAACATCTGACGAACAAAACCAGCGAAGCCCAGAGGGGTTGGGATCGTGGAGTTGGATGGCGTCATCCTCTGGTGGTCCGACGGTGGGACAGAGCGGCGGCGGTGGAGGCCGACATCGACGGTGGAGTGGTGGGCGTGGTGGCTTAGAGAGAGAGAGAGAAAGAGAGCCTGAGACGAGGTTAGAAAAAGAGAGAGAAAGAGAGAGAGAGAAATCGATGAGGGGGAGGAGAGAGAGATATGAGTGTAATTTGTTAATTAAAATGAGGGCAATACTGTCAAACACTGTTAGATTGGGTAAATGAGGTTAAAAAAACTCTTGGTGGAGTAAGTGAGCAATTTTTAGCCAAAAATTGGGTAAGTGGTCACGGCCCCTTGTATTTATCTCAGGGTGAAATAGGAGGAACAATTAATCAGTAGCCGTGGGAGAGATTTGTTCATCCACTACACCAATTTCGGAATCAGACAACACATATCAGACTACAACAAACATTTTAACTGTCGTCTGAATTAATCAGACGACAGCAAGAAATATTCTGTTGTCTAAGTTTTTGAATCCAACAACAGTTTTTTCTTGGCTCTTGTGCAATAGCATTTCAGACAATGGTTGATTTTTTTGATGTTGTCTGAATGAGTTAATTCAGACAACAGTTATTATGTGATGTTGTCCAAGGTTGATTAACAAAATGGTGGATAAAAGATGTTGTCTGATTGTTTTTAATCACACAACAGTTATTACTTCTCTGTTGTGCAATTACTATTAATACAATGGTTGAAAAAGATGTTGTCTGATTGTTTTTAATCACACAACAGTTTTTAGTTGTCTGTTGTGCCACTCTCTTTCAAACAATGTACTTAAATTGATGTTGTCTGAGTTTTAGGGTTTGCTTGCCCGCCCTTGTTATACCTAGCCAAATTTTTAATTTTTCACTCTTTCCCCCCATTCGACAAAATTTGACTTTGATGTCGACTACTATTTAAAGGAACTTATAACCCTAGGAACTTCTCCCTCTCTCACTCTTCCTCAGGCCGGAGCCTCACTCCATGTACCGCTTTCGTTGCTGCAACTCCAACGCCAGCCTCCGGCCATTGGCGTTCGTCACCACCACCACCACTACCACCACCAAACCGTACCGCGGGGGTTGAAGAACAAACCCCAACCCACTGTAGCCGAACAAAACCCAGCTCACTGTCGCCGAACAACGGTGCTCTCACCCTTCTCTCTTTCGAGCAGGCACGGACCTAGGGGTGTGCTGGGGTGTGCTGCAGCACACCTCAAGATTTTGGGGAGAAAAAAATTAATATATGTATACTAACAGACAAGTCATAGTACCCTTAAAAATAAAAAAAGTCAACATATATAATTAATGTATGTACCAACTAGCAGACAAAATTCTCCCTTTCTCTATCCTCTCTGTCCTCTCGTCCTCACCTCCTTTTCTCCCTTTCTCTGTTCTGCGTTTCTCAAGCTCAGAGCCTCAGACTCTCACCTCTCTCTACCAAGTCACTCTTATCTCCTCTCCTTAATAATCTGCTCTCATGAGTCTCGATCATCTCTCAACTTTATTCAGGTATTACACTTTAACTTCTCTTCTATAATAAAATTTTTTGACGAAATTAGAATGTAATTTAGGTTAGAATTTGGGTATTTCTAGATTTCTTGATGTAAGCAATCAAATCTATTGATTTGTAGAAAAAGATATTGAATTTGTATTATTAATACCCAATTGCTCATGATAGTGGCAATTTCTTTATTGTGTTGAGTTGATTATACTTTTGATTGGGTGTTTTTTAGCTTTTGAGTAAGTTAAATTTGTTTTCCCTTGTGGTGGGGAGGGATGTGGTGGCCTGGTGGGGAGGGATGTGGTCCTTGTATATTTGAGTTTGACTTAAGTTTGTAATTTATACATGGCCAGCAAGCAGCAACTTAAGATTGGTTGTTTTCATGTTTTCTTTTTTCTAGGTTTTGTTTTTAATGACAGATCAACCTCAAAATCCTAAGCCACGAAAAGTTCAGAAGAAAGTAAATTCATATTTTCTGAAAAATGATGTTGTTATGGGTGATATTCCAAGTTCGGTTGTGGAAGAACCTTCTTGTTCTGTACGAGTTGAGTCTCATGAAATTGATGTTAATCACATTGAACGTGATCCGGGAAAACGCCCTGCAATCTCGTCATATCCTATTAATGAGCGTGATGAAGTTCGAAGAAAATATAAACTTTATGTTCCTTATCAACCAAAATTAGAAGAGTATCCAACTCATCTTTGTGGAGATCAAGATCGCAGATTCAATGGGATGTGGTTTGAAAAATATCATTGGCTTGAGTACTCTGATGAGAATGATAAGGCATTTTGTTTTCCATGCTTTCTTTTTGATAGCGATCCTTCGAGGCATTCTTTGTTCACTTCTTATGGGTTTGACAATTGGAGAAGGATCGGTGGTGTTCAATGTTGCTTTAAAAAACATGTAGGGAAGACTGGCTCCCCACATCACAAGTCTATGCAAGATATGTTGGGCTTAAAACATGTGTGTAGACATATTGATAAAGTCATGAATCCACAACCGCCAGAATTGATACAGCAAAATCGGTTGCGGCTCAAGGCTACTATAGAGGCTGTAAGATTGTTAGCAAAGCAAGCACTTGCATTTAGAGGTGATGATGAATCTGCTGAGTCATCTAATCGTGGAAATGTTGTTGAGATAGTGGATTCCTATGGGAGAATGAATGAGGAAGTTGCAAAAGTCACCTTAGAAAATGCCCCTCGAAATGCTACTTATACTTCACCAAAGATTCAAAAAGAAATTCTGAGTATTCTTGCCAATAGAGTTAGAAGAAAAATTCGTGAAGAGGTTGGGGAGGCTAAGTTTTGTCTGCTTGTTGATGAAGCACTTGATGAATCAAAGAAGGAACAAATGGCAATTATCTTGAGATTTGTTGATTCTCATGGGTTTGTTCGTGAACGATTCTTCCATGTTGTAAGTGTTAGCGATACTTGTGCTGCAACTCTTAAGAGTAAGATAGACAATGTTCTTACTGAATACAATCTTCAAGTTGAAAATTTGCGTGGTCAAGGATATGATGGTGCTAGCAACATGCGTGGTGAGTGGAATGGGTTGCAAGCACTATTTTTGCAAAAGTGTCCATATGCATACTATGTACATTGTTTTGCTCATCGCCTACAACTAGCTTTAAATGCTGCAGCTAAAGATGTGGGTGTTGTCTATTTATTCTTTCAAATGCTGACTAGTATCATTAATGTTGTTGACTCATCTGCTAAGCGTGTTTCTGAGTTAAAATCTATTCAACAAGTTGAAGTTGTGGAACAAATTGCTGCTGGGGAACTTGAAACTGGAAAAGGAGCTAATCAGACATGCAATTTACAAAGAGCTGGAGCTACAAGGTGGAGTTCAAGGTATTATTCTATCAAGAACTTGATGAAATTGTATAACTCAACTAGTTCAGTTTTGAAAAACATGATAGATAATGGACTCAATGGAAAAATACGTGGAGAGGCTTTAGGTGCTTCTAAAGCTCTAAGATCATTTGACTTTGTGTTTTGCTTATTGTTGTTGGACAAAACTATGGGAATCACAAATGCTCTTTGTAAGTCATTGCAAGAACAGTCTCAAGAGATCATAAATGCTATGAATCTAGTTTCTAGTACGAAGGGTCGTCTTCAAAAGTTGAGAGAAAATGGTTGGGTTGATTTCTTTGCTAGTGTTGTATCGTTTTGTGACGCACATACAATTGATGCTCCAGATTTTAGTGCTCGCCATATGGAAGGTACGGGTCGTCTTTCTCAACAACAAAATTGTATCACTATTGAGCATTATTATCGTGTTGAAATATTCAATGCTGTAATTGATTTTCAATTGATGGAACTAAACAGTAGATTCAATTAGCAAACAAGAGAACTCTTGATTCTTAGTTCTGCATTGGATCCTCGATTTGATTTTCAATCATTTGACATTGACAAAATATGTTGTTTGGGTGAGAAATTTTATCCTCATGATGTGCCTGATTTGAATGATCTAAGAGACCAGTTAGAGCATTTTGAGTATCAATTCTCTGAACTTTCAGAATTTCAAGATTTATGCACCCTTTCTGAGTTATGTCAAGAATTTGTTAACACAAGGACACCATTCTTGTTGATTGAGAGACTAGTTCGTCTAGTGATGACTCTTCCTGTTTCTACGGCTACAACAGAGAGAGCATTTTCAGCCATGAAGCTCATTAAGAACCGACTTCGAAGCAAGATGAGTGATGATTTTCTTGCAGATTTAATGACAGTGCATATTGAGAGAGAAATTGTTGATACTATTGATTCAAATTCGGTTATAGATGAGTTTTATGCTTCAGGTAACCGAAGAGCACAACTTAAGTAGTTGAATTTGTATTGACATTGAATATTTAACTTTGAATTGTTTCAATTTTCTATTGTTAGATTTGGGTGACAAAATGCATCTTGTGGATCATATTTTGACAAGTGTTATGCAATTGAGATATTCCATCAAAACATAGTAAACTCTGTCAAATTTTTAAGAATAATTTTTCTTGCCAGCATAAGGTAAATTTAGCACACCTCAAATTTAATTCCTGGTTCCGTGCCTGCTTTCGAGCTCGCCTTCTCTCCTCATCCACCAGATCACTCACTCGTAGGGGTCATCATGGACCGGGCTAGGGCCGGCCCTACCCTAAATTTTAGGGCTTAGGGTCGGGCCGGGCCGGGCCTAGTCAAAGTCAACAAAATTTAGGGCCGGGTAGGGTCGGGCCGGGGCTTAAATATGCTAACCCTTACCCGCCCGAAAAGCCCGATCCGTTAGGGTCGAAAGGGCCGGATCGGGCCGGCCCTCAAATAGGGCCAAATAGGGCCGAAATGGGCCAAAAAGGGCCTTACTTTGTTTAACAAAAAAAAAAACATTATTTTTTTCTTCTCAAAATATGGCTTAATGGTATGTATTGGTGATAAAAGACTCATTGTTTTTTATTGAACATATTTTATATTCATATAATACTTGTAACTTATAACATTTATTAATATTACTTAAGGTGGTTATATTCAATTAATTATCTATATAAATCTCCCAATATTAATTGTTGTGTAACAAAGAAAATAGAAAATAAAGAAAACAAAACTTATGAAATCAATTACAAAGAAAGAGATAAATTGCATATTATAGAAAAAAGAGAAACGTAATAAAAAAATAAATAAAAATTATGGCTTATTCGGGCGGGCCAAAAATTTCGAAATGGAAATTGATCAATCTGACAATGCTCATGGAGAGGGTAACAAGCCTAATAAACTAGTTATACTACATTACAAGGCATATAAGGATTATGTGCGATCCAAAAATTTTGAAATGAAAATCGACCAATCTGAAAATTCTCGTATGTTTATACAACATTGATAGGTATTGTGTAAAGAAATTAGGCCGATCTGCCGTGAATAAGGCGTCCAACGTAGCGGTCAACGCTTTGCACAAGCAAACTTCCCTAAGGGGAGCGGCACCATGCACGGACAAACGTTGCGGAATTTTGACATCCGTAAGTAGACCCCCTACCCATGAGAGTGTGGGAGCTGAAAGATCGAAAAAAGTGAATTGCCAAGGACCGGTTAAGAGCATATTTGTTTTATGTTCTATTTAGGGTATTGAGTTGACCGGGTAGATCGAGGTCCAACCGAAGGCGGAAATTGCTGAAATTTCTACCACTAACATATATTCATATGAAAACAACATCCAGCGGTTCATTTTAAAAAATTCCATTTCGTCCCCCATTTTCCTCATGGAGGGTAACAAGCCTAATAAATTAGTTATACTACATTACAAGGCATATAAGGATTATGTGCGATCCAAAAATTTTGAAATGAAAATCGACCAATCTGAAAATTCTCATATGTTTATACAACATTGATAGGTATTGTGTAAAGAAATTAGGCCGATCTGCCGTGAATAAGGCGTTCAACGTAGCGGTCAACGCTTTGCACAAGCAAACTTCCCTAAGGGGAGCGGCACCATGCACGGACAAACGTTGCGGAATTTTGACATCCGTAAGTAGACCCCCTACCCATGAGAGTGTGGGAGCTGAAAGATCGAAAAAAGTGAATTTCCAAGGACCGGTTAAGAGCATATTTGTTTTATGTTTTATTTAGGGTATTGAGTTGACCGGGTAGATCGAGGTCCAACCGAAGGTGGAAATTGCTGAAATTTCTACCACTAACATATATTCATATGAAAACAACATCCAGCGGGTCATTTTAAAAAATTCCATTTCGTCCCCCATTTTCCTCATGGAGGGTAACAAGCCTAATAAATTAGTTATACTACATTACAAGGCATATAAGGATTATGTGCGATCCAAAAATTTTGAAATGAAAATCGACCAATCTGAAAATTCTCATATGTTTATACAACATTGATAGGTATTGTGTAAAGAAATTAGGCCGATCTGCCGTGAATAAGGCGTCCAACGTAGCGGTCAACGCTTTGCACAAGCAAACTTCCCTAAGGGGAGCGGCACCATGCGCGGACAAACGTTGCGAAATTTTGACATCCGTAAGTAGACCCCCTACCCATGAGAGTGTGGGAGCTGAAAGATCGAAAAAAGTGAATTTCCAAGGACCGGTTAAGAGCATATTTGTTTTATGTTCTATTTAGGGTATTGAGTTGACCGGGTAGATCGAGGTCCAACCGAAGGCGGAAATTGCTGAAATTTCTACCACTAACATATATTCATATGAAAACAACATCCAGCAGTTCATTTTAAAAAATTCCATTTCGTCCCCCATTTTGCTCATGGAGGGTAACCTCAATCATTTAAATGCAATGTATAAGTTATACAACTTTAGGAGGCAAATTGGTATATACCAACATATTTGTAATTAAATTTGAAATTTTTATCTTATATCTACGCACATCCATTGATGAAATATTTAAAAATGTGATGTAAAAAAATTAGCACGTTTTGCGGTTGTCACGCCATCGGTCAACCAAGAAAACATACAAGTGAATATGGTTGACCAATCCGATCGGGTTCGAAACTATGGTGAAATTGACTAAATTTTTAACCACACGCATAATTTATTGTAATAATCACATCCAACGGTTGATTTTCTCATTTTCTTTGAATTGATAGAGGTTGCTCTTTGGAGTGTATGATATAAAAATTAGATTTACATAAATTAATTGGGTTCAAATGTTCAATCTAATACCCATTCTCTAAAATAACATATTTCTTATTTCTTTTTATGTAAATATGTAATATAGAAAAATAATAAAAATAATATATAAATTTTAGGGTAGGGCCGGGTAGGGCTTTTAGGGCCGGGCCGTAGGGTAGGGCCGGGCTTCATTTGCATGACCCTTACCCTACCCTATTTGAGAAAGGGTAGGGCCGGCCCGCCCTAATGTAAGGGCCGGGTAGGGCTTCGGCCCTACGGGCCGGGCGGGCTTAGGGCGGGTTTAGGGCCTAAGGGCTAAATGATGAGGCCTACTCACTCGGTATGGTTCTCGATTCCAATTGCTCATTTGATAAAATTTGAAAGGGTTTTTGATTTTGTCACTGAATTTTGGGTTCTAGTTAGTGGGCATTGATTGTAGGGCTAAATACAAATTACTACCTTGTGGTTTAGGTCCAAAATCAATTCAGTCCCTGAACTTCCAATTTCATCAAAAACACCCCTGCACTTTCAATTTTGATCTAATAGGTCCAATTTGTTAGTTTTCCAACAATTGAGTTATTTAACTTGTTAATGTGGCTCATATATGGCCTATGTTTATGATGTGGTGTCGAGGTGGTCTGCGTAGTCAATTTAGGAGTGAGTCCTACTATTAAAAATAAATAGTTTTTCAACAAATAATCCAACTATAACTTGAACCCATAACAGAATATTAACAAATTGGACCTATTAGATCAAAATTGAAAGTGCAGGGGTGTTTTTGATGAAATTAGAAGTTCAGGGACTGAATTGATTTTGGACCTAAACCACAGGGTACTAACTAGTATTTAGCCCTTGATTGTAAATTTGCAATCTGCTATTTCATTTTTCTTTTTTCCTATCTCTCTTATATTATCACCTCAATTTGGTGCTTGCCTACCTAAATTTACTTTTAATGTGCCGACAGAGGAAAAAAGCTAGTTCTTGTTTCAGATGCTTTGGTCTCCTATTCTTCTCAATACCCATTATTGATTCTTGAATTCTCGACCTGTTGCTGTTCTGGGTTCTTGATCGGATTCGGTTCCAAACTGAAATCGCTTTCTGGGTATTAAAGATTTATGCTTTATAGTTTGTTAACCTCGAAATTTGGGCTAATCTTATGATTGCTTGTGTGCTCTTTGTTGGGTGTCATTTCTGTATGATTGTTCTTGTTCTGGGTTTATGTCTATCGTTATCTTGTGTTGTTTTTGGGTTCAGATTTCATTTTTTGATTTGTTTTCTATTGCTTAGTATAGTTGGATTACCAAGTTTTGATTGTTTCTGATATGGGTTGATTGCCAAGGATTTTATCATGATTTGCTTAGATTTCTTGCGTTTACACTAACATATACGATTGATATAGAACAATAATAATTAAGAAGCATACATATGTATGCTTCTTAATTATTATTGTTCTATTTCCCCTAATTTTGGTATTGTTGCAAACCCAGACCACTTCATGATAATCAGAAACAGGATTTGAAATTAAAATTGAAGAGCAAGATACTCTGAAATTGAACAAGCAGGAGATGAAGTTTCGAAGAAATAAACTAGAAAAGGCTGAGAAATGGACAGAATAATAAGAGGGTACCACCAAGTGTGCAATCGATGACTGTGGAAAGATTGTTGTTAGGGCTTCAATTTCTGCAGCGACGGACTCGGTTTTTCAAATCCTCCGGGAAAAATAGCCTGCCCATAAGTGCACATAGCAAGAGTTCTGTTTCCAAGGTAGTGCATTCTTAGTTTGGAATTTGTATTTTTGATTTGGTTGTCGGACCCTTAATTGTGTTTTCATTTCTGTGTCAAGTGCTTTCTATAATGCCATGAATTCCCTTTACCATTTTGATTGTGCCCGCCACTTGTTTGACGAGTTGTGAATGCTGGGAATGTTGGTTTTTGGGTGATATTGGAATTGGGTTTTGTGTGTATTGTGATAGCTTGAGTTGGGGTTCTCTTATGCTTTGATTATTTGAAAAAGGTGAATGATTTCGTTTTGATTATACAATTGTAGATATTTATCATCAATTTAGATTCAAAATCCTATCTTTCAGGCATTGCTTCATGTTTGCAAAGACAAGCCCCTGCATTGTTTGATATCGAATTGAGTTGAGTTTAAGAACATGGCCTCCACAATTTTCAGAAGCCTTTATAGACCCACCCTTTTGTGTTCCATCCCACCAGTCTGTTGCAAAGACAATCAGTCTGTTGTCATACCTTTCAAGATAGAATTCTATAGCAATTTTGTTCCTTTATAATCCATTATTTCCTCATATGGTTGTAAGAGTTCTGCTCCATGGATAAGCATTTTTTATTAATTTATTTATGTTCATTATTATGGCGGAGAAGGTTAAGTCAAGTCATCCCTGCTCTATTCATATTTTTGTTCACAATAGACATTTATCATAACGACATTGCTTGGAGTGATTCAAAGTTTATATGTATATCCCTATATAGCAGCTATGAGTAGCACTAATATGCTAGCTTAGAAAGATTAAAGTTGTTCTTCTTTTTAATATATGCTAATTATGCTTCACTTTTGGTTGAAATGACAAATACTTTAGGTTTATTAACTAATATCTATCATGGAATACCATTACCACCATCTTCTCTGTCTTAATCTTAATAAAATAAAGGCAATGTTTAAAGTGGAAATATATGGGTATGGTGTTTGCAAATGAAAACCACTCCTTGTTCCCCAAAATTCCTTTGTCTCCTCCAATGTTGTGCTTTCAAGATTTTAAAAAGGAGGGGATACATACTCATAATATGCACAACACTATACTCATAATACCTACTTCACACCTAGGTATAATTGTGTGTGTGTGTGTATAATTATACCACTGCACTATATATATAACAATATGAAAATATTGCTGTACATTTCACTTTTATACGCTGCACTAATATATATATATATATATAGGTCTTGGGTTTGGTTTATTGATTTCACAATGAGTATATGGATTATATAATAATGCTAGGCTTTGTTTATAATATGATTTTGATGTTTTGGCTGGGATTTGGGTATTCCAAAGCTTGTGAACGTCTGATACTTCAACTTGAAATTCAGAAAGCTAGACTATCTTCAATACATATAATCTGGGGTTTTCATGAATGTTAATCATCCTTTCTTGGTTTCCCTTAATATAGTCTGCGGTTTACTTATTAGCTAACAGCATAGCACTACTTGCTTATGTTCAATAGATTATTATGAGTGAAACCTTATAAGGCAACAATCATGATTTCTGTTCTTTTACTAATTGATAGACTTGTTATTGCACCACAGGAGGGTTTGAAGCCAATAGATGTTGCAGCTGCAAGTAGGAACTGAAGTGTTGTGGAGATCCTCTTACCTTGATCTGTTTTGGTATTTAGACTCTTTAGGTATATATAGGCATGGATAATGTGCATTTGACACATTTATCGACAAGTTTATGTTTTTGGCCTTTAAGTATATAGGCAAGGTTAATATGTGTTAATATTGGGATGAACCTACTGCTGATGAAATATTGTAGATCTTGTTGGATTCAATGGAAAGCTTTTGGTATCAATATTGGATGTGTTTGTGGATGCGTTGATTGATAGGTTTTTGTTAGATGCAATATCCAGAATGTATGTCTTGTTATCCAATCTCAAACAATGCAATTTCACCAGAAAACCATTGTCTGACAATTGAGCACAAAAAAATCACATAAAAAAACTGTTGTCTGTACAACATAACAACAATATCTTTTAAACTGGTTCTATTGCCCAACATTGTAAAACACAATGTCAAAGGTATATATTCTATTGTCTCACTTCATTAACCACTACATCAAAGTAGGAAAACCATGGTTAGAAATAAACTTCAATAACTGCAAAACCTAGAAAGCTGTTGTTTGAGCAAACAACACACAAGAGTTTACTTTGAGAAAAATAGAGTGTAAAACTTTAACAGACAATGCTACACTATAAGTTATGTTGTCTTAATGACCTCAGAAGCTACTTTTCTTTAGATTATGTTGACTTAATTTACTTTGGACAACAGCTACTTTAAGTTGTCTATTGTCTTTTCTGGTGTTCAGACAACAGGTTTGTTAGTTCTTGCTCTTGTCCAAATTTTCTTCAGACGACAGAATCTTGCTGTTGTCTGATACCGACATCAGACAGCACCCACTCAGTCAACAGCAAAGAGGGGTATCAGACGACAGCGAGTGATCATATGGTATTTGATTTGTTTTATTCGTATCCTCGTAGCATGGGTAACAACTTGTGAAGCTATTTTTACTGTCTTCATCAATTTAAGTCTTTTTAATTTATCTTCTAATTCCTTTATTTTAATATTTTTAATTTCTTTATCTAGGTTGGAATCTCTTCTTGACAGATTGTTTGCATAAACAGAATCTGCAAAAGAATGTGAAAGTCTTGAAGATTGACCTAATTCTTGAATACGAACAGATTGTTTTGGTCGTTCTTCATTAACTGAAAGATGACTTACAAATTCAAAACCATGAATGCATATGCAAGGTTTGGACTTTGGAGAGTGTTTACAGAGATTTAACTGGTAAAAAGAAACAATTGTACACTAGGAATATTTTGCTCAACACATGAGCTCCTAAGTTAACAATGTTTGCTGGAAGAGAAACCTGCCTCAAACTGAGGTTGTATCCCTTATTATATAGGGTGAGGGGGTAACTACCATGCTGAGATTGGCCAGCTTGATTGATAATTTACTATTCATAAATAATATTTTTCTTAACTGGAGGCATTATTCAGTAGGGTCTTGACTTACCCTGAAACCTTTTTGCAGGGTATGGAGCTTAACTAAATTTTATAAACAGGATGAGACTACTGAAGATTGAGCTGAACATGAATAGTGTTTTTCCTGATTGGAGGCACTATTCAGTAATCATAAGGGTACGGTCCTGACTATTCTGGTAATTTGCCTATCTTCATCTTTGGCTTTGCTGAAGATGCTAAACAAGATTTCTGATGAGGTGTGTGACTAGATGAGGCTGCTGAAGATGAAGCTGAACTAGATTTATGATCATTCTCTTCATCATCATTACTTAACCATTGCATGACTAGCTCTTTCAATTCTGCTTTGAACTTCCCTTCGGACAAGAAAGAGCTAATAGAATCAACTTGGTGACTAGACATCAAGGATTTGCTGTGACTGTGGTGTTTTGACTGGGAATTATTAATTAACTTGAGTGATAACTCACTCATGAATGAATCAATCCCACCACTTAACTAAAATATGGCGAGATATAATATATCTTTCATTTCATTGCCACTTTAATATCTAAGGAACTTTGAATTTAGACATGAAGTAGATTGTTGCTGAGAAATGCTCTTAATGTTTGTTGAAGTTTTGAGTGGTTGCAAATTTTTTTATTGAGTCTTACAAGAGTTTCGTGAGGAGGTTGAAAGGGCATCCGTGAGAATTCCACCAACTAACAAACCATAACGGGAGTTTTCTGTTGAAGAATTTGTCAAAATTAAGAAACCGACCAGGAGTGACTAAAATCCTCAGTTTGATGAAGGAAGACTCACTATGTCAATAATGCCTTCAGATGACAGATATCATCTGTCGTCTGATATGCAAATTTTCTGTTGTGTATCCGGCTGCCGTCTCTTACGGCATCAGACGACAGACATCCTCCGTCGTCTCACCTCCTTCACACAACAGAAATTTTGCAAGGGTCTGTTGTCTGAACAATCCAGCTTTGAAGGATTTGTGACCTTCTGTCGTCTTTAACAAGAAGAAACAACAGATAAATGTTGTTCCAGAAGCATTATGGACAACAGACTTAGACATATATCTGTGATTTTAATGCTTCTTAATTGACTGGAAAACATGTGTTTCTGTTGTTTGAATATACCAATTTTAGCATTTAGTTGACAAATATGTTGACTGAATTGGTTTTCAAGGTTAGCTATATGTTGCTTATGGTTCTTCTAGTCAACATCTATGTGGTGAGTTCTGTCGTTTGATTGCAATTTCTATTGTTTGATATTGATTTTGATTTCACTTTTATGTTGTTTCATATTGGTTATGATTTCACTTTTCTGTTGTTTACAAGTAAGAAGAAACAACAGATTATAGTTTGGTTTAGTTGTTCCTATATATGTTGAGACAACATATATCATCAATCCTATGTTGGATTTCAACCATATCAACATCATTCATAAATAACAATCACCAAAGCCATTTAGGCATATCAATCTAAAATTAGTCATCAAAATGAAGCCATATTTGTCATTGTCTCCACCAAAATACATCAATACATATAGTGATCAATCCCATCAGTTCCCTAATACTAGAAGTATGATCGATGAAGGCACAAAAATACTAGGTTTAAGTATGATCATATAGTGACCAGTTCTATGTATAGGGACAAGAAAAGTTCCGTAGTACTACTCAACTGCCATACATATATGTGGAACTGACATGAAGATCTGCAAGCTCTCCTCTCCCAGTAAAATCGACACGAAAGGGTCAAAGCAATCTGCATCACACATAAAAAAGGAGACATAAGCGAACTGGAATGTTAAGGCATGAATAGCTTAGATTTGGGAATTTATTAAAAATTCATTTGTTTAACCATGAGCTTGAAATTTTGCAGACTCATATTAAACATGTTAATTTAGAACATATTAAAATTTCATGCAATTTGGAGTTTAGGAAGCAAGGAAAAAGATGAACACAATCCGACTAAACTGCAGGAGTTATATAAAAAAAATCTCAGCACTATGGTCAACTTAGAAAATTCACCAAAAATTCATTGGAAGTCCAATTGACATGAAATCAGTTTTAAAACAACCATTTGAAATGTATAATTCAATATACATGAGAACTAGAGGCTAAATGATTCAGATAAGAGTTCAAATCTCAACAGATAATCAGAAGATACATTCAAAATGCTGGAACTTTCCCAAATGCAGACCAAATTTGAAAAAATCACCGAAAAATCACCTTGATTTAGAATAAGATAAAACTTTCCAGATCCTTTGTTAACTAACATAACAGAAACATGTCAAAATTTCAGGATATTTGAAGATCAGTAAGTAGGGTAAAACAAATACCAAAGAGAGCTGTGCTGCAGGGCAGTTTCTGCAGAATTCCAGCTAATTGTTCTTTCTTTGGGAAGGAGCTAAGGATTCAAACTTATCTTTCTTCGGGAAGTTAGCACCTTTCCATGAATTCTTGGATCAACAACCTGGTGAACCTTTCTATTTTTAGCACCGGAATACTGTCCCACTACACAGGCATAAACTATTCTGAACCATATCCTGCACATTGCAAACACAAAAAGCAAGGTACATAAGGGTAAAGCTCAGACCTTGAATTATAAAATTAAAGAAATCTGGCCAACCCATTTCAAACCAAACCTTACAATCACATCTCGTGATATCCACTTCCCGTTTAGAACCACTCTCCATTATGGAACCAATTTAGACAAACATAGTATATGGATATTAGAACAAACTAGCAACCCCAAAAGTAAAATGCCAGACATTACATGCAAGCTCTAAAACTTTTTTTTTTTTTTTTTTGAGTTGAAAAGGTCAATCTCATTAAGCATTTCAGCAAGCAGTACAATAATGGTCTGCCCTTATGATGCAAGCTCTAAAACTTAAAAACCCTTATATTCTCTACAGATGTAAAAAATGGGAGGGTATTACCTTCAAATTCAAAGCAATAGCAGGTCTTCTCCTTGAAACATACATAGCCATCCAAAAGACACTAAGGTGGACAATCTGCATTTGGAAGCACAAAAAACATGTAAGCAAAGATATGATAGGATACAGAAAGTACTAACCCACATGCAAGCAATAAAGGAGAGAAGAGCAATAACACAAGCAAACAAAAAGAAAGTCCTAAAAACCAAGAGTGGAATACTGAAACAGAGAACATGACTACCATATCAGAATTGCCATTGTTGCAGAACTTACAATGCAGCAGAAACCTAAAGGAACCATGATAAAGGCATAAAGCATTACATTTATGCCTGACCCTAACTAGTAGACCTTGATTGTTCCTACAAACTTTTGATAAGCAAAAATCAGATAGTTTAAGTACATATATGGTTCTTTACATAATTGAAAGCCACCAAGTCTCAAAGCACCACTTAGGTAGTCCCCAAATGCATAACTAAATCAGAAGCAAACCGTATATGGCAAAATATTGTTTCTTTCCATTAGACCCATCACAATTCTTGCATCATAGAGCATCCCATTTTTGCATAACCCATTTATCACAATGTTATATGAGTAAATATTGGGTTCCATTCCCTTATCTACCCAAAGCCTGATCCATATGCATATCTCTAAATATTCTAGAGGCTTCAAGAATTTTCCCTACACTACAAAGAGCCAATATCCAAGAATTGAAAGTAATGACATCCAAAAACATACCCTCTGATTTCTTCGACTCATCAGTCTTGCCTTCTTTACAAAAACTTGAAACCAAAGTATTATACACAACCCTATTGGGCACAACACCACAATCCAAAACATCCAATCCTCCACTACTAAACCCAGCTCTAGAATACCCACGAACTAAAATCCCAATGCTCTACTCATTCGGCTGACAACCCTTCGATCAAAAGAACAAACCATCCCCAAATCAAATTTTCAGCAAATTTTAGTGAAAATTTATACCCATAAAACACCCAAATCGAACAAACCATTCCCAAATCCATTTCTAAACCCTAAGCAAATTAAACCCCCAAATCAATATCCAAGAAAACCCTCAAACCCAAAACAAACCAAAGTCGAAACCCTAAGATCGACGAAGAAAGAGGCTTACCAATGAACAACAGTGAATGAATTCTTTAGCCTCGTTCCTTCTTCAAATTGAAGAACTCCACCAACAGTGATGAGAGCCACAAGCTCGGAGAGAGGTTGAGAAAACCAAGGTTCTGAAAAATGCTAGGTGCTAGTTGGGCAGTGATCCGAGGACTAGCGCCTAGGGGACTAGGCGGTTTTTATTTTCTTAATTTTTTAGTTATTTTATGATATAAACTTAATAAATAATAATTGTTAGTCACCTAATGGTATGCATAACTTATCTCAAAAGTCAAATCTTATCAGAATAATTGATAATGAAACTTTAGTTGTCAACCACTGCACCACTTCTCTCTTAAAAGAAAAAAAACAAAAGGAAAAAAAAACCACCACACCACACGTGGACTCATCTTCTTCATCTCTCTTTTTTCTCATCTCTGCATCTCTCCTTTCTCATCTCTTCTTTCTCATGACTGCATCTTTCTTCTCTCTTTACTTTCTTCTATCCCTTCTTCACTTTCAAATTGAGAGAGAGGGACGTATGATGTAATCAAGAGTCAAAGAGTGCGAAGCAAGATCAAATTGAGTAGAGAAAAATGACAAGTCAATGAGTATGCTTTTGGGTTTGGAGAAAGAACATACAGAATCGAGTTTTGGGTTTAGAGAGAACAGAGAGGACATACGGTCGAGATTTGGTTTCAGTTTTGATGAGAAAAACCAAACAAAAAACGGCGCCCAGTGCCTAAGCCCGATCGCCTACACTGCCTAGTGCCCGACTAGGCATCTGCCAAAGCTACGAGCGATTTGCTCAGTCGCCTAGCCCATAATCGGGGCGGTAAGGGTGCGCCCAGCGCCTAGGCTTAGCCTAGGCGGCCTGGGGGGACGACTTTTAGAACACTGGAGAAAACTCTTCTCTGTCCAAAACCCAGCTCGAGAAGGGTGTTTGTAGCTTCTGTCTCTTTTGGGGGAGAAGAACCTCTCCTAGTTTTTGAGACATGAATGAATCAATCTGAGTGTCTGTGGAATGAACCTCTAGGTCGAGAGAGGCGCGATGGAAAGAAAGCTGAGTTTTTTAAAATTTCAGTGAAGTGTGGGAAAAACACAGGGGTATTAGGGCAAAGAGGATGGATAAGTTTAGTTGTGCCAAAAAAAAAAAAATTTGGTCAGACTAGGGGAAATTATTTTTCTGTTTACTCAGATAACATATAAATGTTGTCCAAATTTTCAACCTTTAATGAGAATTTATCAGTTTTTTCAAACGACAGTTATCTGTTGTCCGAATTTTTCAACTTACAAAAAAGATGAAAAAACTAAAATAGTATGGATTCTCATGCTATTCAGACAACATAATTAATTTATATGTGGTCTAAAGAAGTATAAAAAATTCAGACAACAAAAAACAAGAATTTTGTCGTCTGAAGTGTGTCATCTGAAGGCATTATTGGCATAGTGACTTTTGACCAAGCCTCTTTGTAATCATAGTTGACATTACAGCGCCGCGAATCATGCGAAGCTTTAGTATTGATAAAAAAAAAAAATAATAAATACACTCAAACCCCTTAAAATGCGCAAGGTTTTCAAATTAAGATAAGTAAAATAACCAAATGAATTGTGGAAATCAGATAAAGATACTAGCTAATTCTCACATTCTACATTTAAAAAAAAAAAAAAATAAACAAGTTGAAAAGCCAAAGGTTTTCAAGTTGAGTGTTTGTCTTTAAGGCAAAACTCTTAAACGCAATTACTCAACTTAATAGTTGAAATAAGGATATCTCAAAACTTTTGGTGACAAAAAACTAACAAAAATCAAAGAATAGTAAATAAGTTTAAAACCAACTTCAATAAATATAACCTAGTGTTGAAGAAAGCTTGCTGAGGGAACGCGCGAGGATGGAGACTTTAGCGCCCTTGGAGGCGGCATGGTGGGCAAGGGTGAGGCCAATGCCGATGTCGATGCTGTTGGATATGTCGGTGATTCTTATTTTGTTACCCTCTTTTCGGATAGTTCACAGTATCCCAAAGGCTTTCTAGGTCCAGAGATTATTGTTTTGTCTTTGTAACAATATTGACATCATTTTCCTTTTGAATACTGCTAGGTGAACCGCGTTTTTGGTATCACATACATCACAATTTATGTGGCAAGGTGAGCCACCTTTTTAGTACCACATACATCATAGCTTATGCAGCAGCTAACCTAGCACACAAAGCAAACCTATTTATTGTTGAAATTCTCTTATAGGTTAGGCTTTGGTGCTACATCAGTTGGCACATAAGCTGAGATACAGATGATACCTAATAATATAGCTCATCTAGCATTATTTAAATTTTTTCTTCTAATATGAAAATATTTTATTGAAAATTATATTTACTCTTCTAATATGAAAATATTTTATCGAAAAAAATAATCAATTGATTTGTGTTTTCTGGACTTTTATCACATAAGTACCTTTCTATAGAGACAATTTTGTGTAGGACACGTACATATTTGAATTTTGTTTCGTTTTTTTTTTTTTTTGAAATAGAAGTTGATTTCATTAGATCAACAACCAAAAAGTTAGAGTATACCATAACTTACATAAGCAAAACTCGGCAAGAAAATCCGAATTAAACTATCTAAGTTAGAGTAGATCATTAAAATCTCTGGGACGCTCGCTTTTAAGCAAGCCTATCTAAGAATGCATAAACCTTGCCCTCTTCGGAAAGGAAATCATTCAACTAGCCATTCCTTGCCAATCACGCAATTGTGGTACATGCAAGAAACTAGAAACGTCATAGAAGACTCATAGAGGTCCATTCACTCTCACATAAGCTTGACCCCAAGTACATAAATTAAAAAAGAGCTAACTCCTTCCCTTTCGAGTTGGAGTGTTTACCCACAAACTGCTTCTTCTTTGGAGACTTGATCTTCTCATTACCCTCACCATGCTTTAAGGGCTTATGCTTGTCACCAGAAGACAACCTATTCTTACTACCAATAGGTTGCCCTCGCTTCCTCTTCATGCTACCAGAATTGGTCTCCTCATGCAGTGTCAGATCCAGACCAAGATTTTCAGAATCAAGAATGAGATTTCTCTTATCCACATCCAAACTCAATTTCAACTTTTTTGCGGAGATAGTCAGGCTGTCTTCTTGACCCCGACGCTCGCCAGTTAAGCCTTCCGGAGTTCCTACTGTCTCCTGGAGGTCTCGTACCACAACCTGTCTCTTCTGCTTCAGGATCAAAGCACTTAAGCAAGGCTCACCACTCGAACCAGGATCTGGAGTCCGAAACACCAGTGATGGGCACAGAGTAGAAACCCTAGCCCTCATACCAGTATTGACCCCGCTGCTGCTAACAGTACCAGAGGTTGACCCTGCCATGTTTTCTTGCACCTGCAAGCCCCCAACAGTCGCCTCTGGCACCGTAGTCTTGGACCCCAGAACGGTCCGTTCAGCTTCATCATCGTCTTCATCTAGCGTCAACCCTGAGCACGGCAACCCCACATGCGTTACCAATCCACAGATTGAGCACCTCTCGAAAAGCTTGTCGTATCGGAATTGGCACTGAAACTCAACCTCATCCTCCACCAAATACCATTGCTTGAATGGCAATGGTTTGTTCAGCGGGATATCAACCCTAATCTAGAGCTTCCCAACCTTCTTAGCATTCTTGTCAATTTCCTGAAAAATCCCCCAGTGTATACCCAATCATGGTCATGACACGCTCAGACCGGAATGTCAGCGGGATTCCCTGAAGAGTAATCCAGTACAATACCGTGGTCATGGGTACTTTCTCCACTGGCATGACACCATCATACCATGCTAGAGCCACTGGAGCGTGATTATACCCCCATGGTGCACCACGCCAGATTCGAATCCTATCAGTTGGGTCCGACAGTGTGAAGAGAACCCTCTGCCCTTCTACTTCCTCCACCTGCAACGTTCCATTAATCCTCTAAGCATTGCGAAACATCCCCATAAAAGACTTGACCTTGAAATCTCGGGCTGTGAGAAGCTTGCCCTCCAAGAATACGTTCGCCTGTCACAAACCTTTACCCTGCGTTGGCCGCAAATCGATCTACCTCTTGCCTTCAGCAATAGCAAGAGAGGAGGCTAGTCTAGCAACCATTGCATCAATAGAAGTCATCTTGTTGACAAGGAGAAGCAAAGAACCGAAACCCTAACCCTAGGTTTTGAGAGAAAGAGAGTTGACGGCTCTAATTAGGAATTATAAAACCATTTTTTTGAATTTTGTTTCGTTAATTTAAAAATACGAGAAATTTATCCCATTTCTTATAGATAAAACAGAAGAGCTGAGCATTCTTCAGTAGTTATAGAGAGGCAAAGATGCTAATGATACGAAATTTTCAAATATTCATAAGCTTTCATTGTCAAAACTCAAAAGTTTCATTTTGTCGGTGTGTAAATTGTCACCAAGACAGTTGTGGGTCTATCCCAACTCCAAAAATAACATATGCACGGGAAACCTTGGTAGCATGGTAAAAACTCAACTTCATAAGATTATTTGGAAGCATCATATTTTGAAGAAGCACAACTACAGAAGTCCAGGAGTAATTTTTAGCATACAAGGATGTTAAAGTTACTAATGACGCAAACATATGATATGTCACAGAAGCATTCATGTAAACTGTCTCTCAAAATCTGTCCCAAAATGACATCTCCACCAAAGACCTTGAAGTCTGATGGGGCTTCCTCATCATTTAGAACTTTAACCTTCCCGTCAACTACATATGCCGACTATCTTCAGAAAGAGAGCAACAATGTCTTCAAGACTGACAAACTTCTGGATATAGTAAATCACAAATAGACTGACAATAAAACTGACCGAGGGTGGCTCTATCCCATTAATAGTAAGAAAAAAAGGATTTGAGGGAATGTTTCAATAAATTATGTTAGAATAAAGTGGACTTAACATTATCTAATTGCATTAAGTAAATAAAACAATTGATTTAACTAAATAAATAACAAGAAATATGTCATTATAATTCTAGTACCAGTTATCTATTGAGATGTATATCTCTTAATAGAAGTAGGACTCTCATTGTTAATAACCTGATTAACATAAGATTTTGTGATAAAGCTCAAGTCTCTTTTTGATAAACATGAAATGGATTCAGGACTCCTTATGGGATGAGTCCGAGATAAGGTTTTGGCCAATATAAAAGGAAGAGAAAGTCCCTATGTTCAACATGGCTTATTGCATACATTCTCAGCCCCATTCTGAAGCATTTAGTGTTGAAGCATAGAAGACTTTCTTCCATTGTGCAGCTGTTCATCTCTAATCATTGAAGATGTCTGCCTCGATGAATGCTCTTGGACAAGCTGTGGCTGCTGGAATTGAAAGTGTGAATCTAGGTGGTTATTCCTGACTTGACTAGGAAAACTTCTGGTGTGCTGCGTATATGTAGTTTAGTTCTTGTGCAGGTTTTGTGTTATGCTGTTTTGTGATTGATCTTGTATGCATCTTGTTTTTTCTAACAAATGGTATCAGAGCTTAGGATTTTCACAAAACGCATGCTTCATGAACCATTGTTATATTTAAGGAAAGAAAACAATAAAATATGTTTCAAGGAAATAAAATGATTTTTCCTTGCATTTAGAAAGCATGCCTTAAGATATGTTAACCCGGTTTTAGGCTTTAATCGAATTCATTAAGAAAATAAGCCCAAACCAGAGTTCAAAAGTAAATATTAATTTAACAGATGTTATCGTTAAAACATAACGGTCATTTTTGTTTTAGGGATCGGATTAAGTTATGTTTTGTTGCTGAGATTGAAATTCTCAGTTTTTGGGATTCAAGACCCCGCTTTAGAGATGTTGGATTATCAAAACAGGTTAAAACTGGTTCCTGTTTCCATTTTTGCTTCCGCTAAATAATTGTTGCAGCGCTGTAGTAGAGGCCAAGGTATGTTTTCTGAGAATCGAAAACTTGCAATTCAATTTCTACATTATGGAAAGGGTTGTCATATGGATTATTGTTTAGCATATGGAAAAGGTTGTCATATTGCATATCGTGTATTGAATGTAGACTGATTCTTCAATTGTTGATAAATGTATGGATGTGATGATTTTGATATGCAAATGCATATGTGATTGACATTCTTGATTTTTTTTGTGCTTTTTCTTTTTTTTTAAAATGATCAAAGGGTTTCACTCCTGCCTTCATGGTGACTCTGTTCATACCTACACTAGCAAGCTAGTTCTCTACATCACCAAGCATAAGTAACACCCTCTTTGGGACATCCACAAGCCATGGTGAGGCCCAACCGAGACTTGCATCTTGTAGCCCTATGTTCAAGCTACGCGGAGGTATCCGGAAGTCGCAAATCCGCCACCGGGAAGCCACGTTCCCGCCCTTGCCAAGATGCCTCCACAACATAGCTTTCTACATGCTTCTAGGCTTTCTAGACTAGAAATATGTGGAAACTTGTCCCACATCGAAGAATAAGTAGAGGAAGGGCATTCCTTCATCTATAAAAGGAATGCCTCCTCCCACAACTCAACACATTCATTACATCTCTTGTAATCTTGTTAGGCCGCAAGACTTGACACACTAGTACACATTCAAGTGGACGTAGTCTCCCGCTAAGGCGGGAGGTGAACCACTATACATCTCGTGTCAATTCTCTCTCTCTCTCTCTCTCTATCTCTCTTACTTATAGTTAATTAGGATCCCCACGGATCCAAGCATTAACATTTGGCGCCGTCTGTGGGAAGCCGGCACACAAAGGCTTCGTCACCTACCACGAGCTTTGGCCGATCAACGCTCGTTCAACATCAAATATGGCTTGGTCAACGCCCGGCGGGGTTGGTCAACGCCCAGCGGAGTTGGTCACACTTGGTCAACGCTCAGCATGACTGGTCAACGCCAGTCAAGGGTAAGTCAATGCCCAACTCAAAGTCAACACTGACCATGGCTTGGTCAATGCCAGCCACCAAAAAAAAAAAAAAAAAAAAAAAAAAAAAATTTCTCTGGGCAGCAAACTTCTCTGGACACCCAGAGATTTGCTCTGGGCACCCAGCCACTTCCGCCAGATCTTCTTCTCCCCTCCGCTGAGTTCCAAATGCCGCCCAACTTGCATCTCCGCCGGACTCAAGCTCGGACTCCGCTCCGCTGAAATCAAGCTCGGAACCTCCGCTCCGCCAAACCGCAACTGCAGTTCCGCCAGCCACCACCGCCAGCGAAGCTCCGTAACCGCCAAACTTCCACCGCTAAGCACCATCAGCGGCTCTTTCTTTCGCTAGGCTACGTCAGCATCAACGGTCGCCGGAACCAGCAGCGGTAGCCAGCCAGCGGTACTTTTTCCGCTAAGAACCGTCAACGGTACTTTTTACTTTTTCCTCTAAATTCCGTCAGCGGCACCGACGAGGTCCAACCATGGCAGCACCGAACTCCAATCACGTCTAACACCAGTGACCACCTCCCGCTAGCCAGGCTAGCAAGCCCAAGTCCCCAACTTCTTCCGCCAGGCGGACGCCGCTGGAAGTTCACCGCCGAACTCCACTGCCTGACTTGGCTCCACCACCGCCTGCAGCTGCGCGTCCAACTTGGCTTCACTCCGCCGGACTTCGACCTCGGTCCGCTGCACAGTTCCGCCAGCGGCGGCATCCTCCGCTCCGCTGCACTGATGCTTGGCCACCTTCCGCCGAACTCCAGCATCCGCCGAACTTCCTCAAGTCCCTAGCCATCTTGAGCCTCTGCTGCGCTCTTCCGCCCGGCTATAGCGACCGCAGCTCCTCTGAGCTCCACTAGGAGACCCAAGCTCCGCTGGCAGCAAATTCCCGCCAGACTTCAGCACCGCTGAGCTTCAACTTGCAGCTCCAACTTCCGCTGGAAATCCACCTCCGCTGAGCTATCTCTCTCCTCCGCTCCGCCCAACTTAGCCGGCGGATCCGCTCCGCCCAACTTCGCCGGACTCGTGCGCAGCCCCCGCTGAACTTCCTCCGCCAAGCGGACACCGCCGGAAGGGCTCCACCGCCACACTTCTTCAGCGGTATCTTCCGCCCAACTCCATCAGCGGAAAAACCTCCGCTAGTCGCCAACAACCGCCAGCCATACTCCGCTTCAATCTTTTTGGGCCGAGCTTTAAGGAGGCGGAGCTAAAATCTCTGGCGGAGGTTCAATTTTCTGGGCAGAGTTTCTTACCTGCACACCCAGACATCTGATTTGGACACCCACTGCCATCCTCTTGGATCAGCGACGATCATCCAATCTTCTCATATGCCGGAGGATACTGCGGTGGACTCTGCCTTCGTTTATGCAGTCGAACTGTGGGTTTCTATGATGGTCAGAGCGCAACCAGCAAAGCCAGCCATCAAGATAAGTATTTCTATCTCTTTCCTTGGTGCACACGTGCCTAGCTTTCACAGGTGAACTAGCTTAGCACAGTTGGTCAACTGGAGCATGGTTCATAACTCAATGCATGCTTTTCCCCTGTGCACACTTTCTATACATAATTATGCATATGGTTATTTACGTGCTGCAGTAAGACCATGAGTTCATATACTTGTTATCACATAACATGACCCACCATTGTAGCTATGCACACATTCATGCTCCTACCCATGCTGCACGTATCAACTACAATACTTGTGTGCCACATGCACATACATAGCCTCTCATCTAGACGCATGGCTCACACTAACTCCTTTTCCATATTTATAATAGCATGGCCACATATAATTGAACTTGGATTATGTTTCCTATACGCCTGCACACGGCTATAGTTTAATTACTAGACACATGCTACCATGCTCATAATATTATCAAAACATTCAAATGGGCTTTGCTTATTTCTTCCATGCAATTGAGTTGTTCACTCCAAACTTCGAAATTTGTGGTAGAAGCCCGCAAATGATTGGTAGAAGCCCGCAAATGAATTAGCAAAGTACATGTGCAAATTGTGGATGTCAATTTTACAAATTCATGTACTAATCACCTATTTTGTTACAAGGAGATATAATCATCAATCACCTCTCCATTTAAACGAAATCATCATCCTTCTACTAAGATGCACCGCCGGAGCAATGGAGCATCATGCTTGGACAACTCCAACATGATTTGGGTACTCACATCAATTCCAACTCCAACTCGCTCCAAATCGGCATAAGATAAGTCACTATATCTTATCTCTTACGCTCTTGCAATTAGAGCCTTTGCCATGACTATACATGTCTCCATGACCCTTAAGCATGCCCACAACATGTTATTAGCAGCTTTCCTACAAGTTCATGCTACACACATACATGCTTAAATTCATCTAGAACCTTGACACACTTATAGCTCAATTAAACATGCTTGGATAAATGCTTGCGAAACGGTTATGACTCGCTTAGGTATCAAAGCATGGCCGCGACTCGCTTGGGCTACGCCCCGGACGCTCATACAGCGCCTACACCTAACTTGCTCGAACACCTAACTCGCTACACTTATCCAACATGCTTTAATTACGCTCTTGGTTCACAATGCTTCTTACATGTGGTCTAGCCTCCGGGCACCACACTTTTTCACGTTTTCTTACATGTGGTCTAGCCTCCGGGCTCCACGAGTCTATGGTTGTGCACCTCCGATGTAACTACATATACGAATTTTTGTCTTTTGTGATACAGGATAGCGAGTCTCTTCTTGCTTGCGGAGCTCGGGGACTTGTAGGGGCCGTGCGCCCCTCGGATGTTAATTATGCTTGATGACTTCATGATTTGAACTCCCCAACCAAGAAGCTACTCTTACTCGGGGACTTCGGGGACTTGTTCATACCTACACTAGCAAGCTAGTTCTCTACATCACCAAGCATAAGTAACACCCTCTTTGGGACATCCACAAGCCATGGTGAGGCCCAACCGAGACTTGCATCTTGTAGCCCTATGTTCAAGCTACGCGGCGGTATCCGGAAGTCGCAAATCCGCCACCGGGAAGCCACGTTCCCGCCCTTGCCAAGATGCCTCCACAACATAGCTTTCTACATGCTTCTAGGCTTTCTAGACTAGAAATATGTGGAAACTTGTCCCACATCGAAGAATAAGTAGAGGAAGGGCATTCCTTCATCTATAAAAGGAATGCCTCCTCCCACAACTCAACACATTCATTACATCTCTTGTAATCTTGTTAGGCCGCAAGGCTTGACACACTAGTACACATTCAAGTGGACGTAGTCTCCCGCTAAGGCGGGAGGTGAACCACTATACATCTCATGTCAATTCTCTCTCTCTCTCTCTCTCTATCTCTCTTACTTATAGTTAATTAGGATCCCCACGGATCCAAGCATTAACAGACTCGAACCCATGACTTCATACATAGGTAGTGGGTGCTCTAACCACTGAGCTAACACCACTTCGTTCTTGATAACTCTGATGCTTTCAGTTAAATGTGAAATTTTGAAGCTAACAAGAATTCAGTAGAAATCTCCCAATATGTAGTTTTGCAGTCTTGTTATGTTTTCATATATGTAGAATATAGTTAATAAACTGTGAACGATTAGGCAAAACACAAAATTATTAACTTTTAATTTGTGAATTTCTAATTACAGTCTTGATCATATTTGCACAAAGCAATTCATCATTTTCTAGAGAAATTCTTAAACAAATCGACACTTGTGTTACTATTGTTAAAATTACACTTATATTTTGTTCTTCTAAAGAAGCTGTTTTTAGCTGTGTAATCTTGATTATGGTACAGCATCATGTATAAACACAAATGCCTATTTTGATTTTTTGAGACTTTTCTTATCTAAAGATATGATTGTTTCAATTAATAACTGGTATGTGTAGGATATGGCATGATGATTTAGGACCTTAAGAATGTTAAGATTTATGCCACAAAGGCATTACTTGATATTACCACATTTTGTGGGGTTATTGTTTGTGATTGTGTTTCTGTAATGTTGCCTTCTTTTGAGCTTATGCATGAAACACATAAAATTTAAAATACAGTCTTAACACACAGAAAATAGAATACTGCATTAACTTACATTTTTATTTATTTTTCTTTTGTATAGGACCTCTTGTTGTGACCTTAGGTCAGATAGAGATGCTTAATGGGTGGAACTATAAGAAATGGAGAAACCAGGTCGAATTTACTTATCCATGCATCAAAACATGGATCTTTGCCTGATTGAGGATCAGCTTTCTGAACTAGATGATAAGAGTACGAATGAGGATAGGAGGCTTTATAAGGAGTGGTATAGCAGCAACAGGAAAGCAGGAGTGGTATAGCAGCAACAGGAAAGCCAAAAATGTGATTGGGTGTACTATGTCTGAGATAGTGAAAGGGTCAATAGTGGAGCCCGAGCTAGCCATGGACTTTCTGGAGGAAATAGCAGACAAGTATAGGGAGAGTGACAAGGCAGAAGCAGCTAGGCTGTCTAGGAAGTTTAATGAACTGAGTTTCTCTGGGAAGGGCAGTGTGAGGGAGCACATTATGCAGCTAATTGACATCAACTCTAGGCTCAGAGACCTAGACATGGGAGTTAAAGATGAGCAGGTGGTGCATGTGGCACTTCATTCTCTGCCAAACACCTACAGCAACCTGAGAACTTCATATAATGCCTTAGAGACCAAATGGAACCTGAACAAGCTAATCTCCATCTATGTGGATGAGGAGGAAAGAATTAGGAGAGAATGAGTACCAACCACTGTAGTCAATCTAGTTGAGAAGCCAAAGTGGAAAAAAGCAGAATAAACTTAAGCCTAAAAAGACCACCATCGCCAAAATAGCATGGGAAACCTGCAGAAGCTAAAGCTGGAAAGACCTTTAAGTATAAGTGCTATTTCTGTAAAAAGATAGGGCACATGAAGAAGGATTGCAGTGGCTTTAAGGCTTGGATGATCAAGAAGGGTGAGTCATTTCCTAATTCAGTATGTTCTCTAGAAGTTAATTTCATAAATGTAGATTCACATACTTATTGGTTAGATTCAGGCTCACCTATTCATATTACCACCTCACTGCAGGGTTTAACAAAGAGGAGGGCACCAACAAGAAGTAAGCAGCAGGTCTGTGTGGGAAATGGAATAAGGGTAGCAGTTAAGGCTATTGGAACCCTAAAGATCGATTTAGGCTTAGACAAATTTATTTTTCTAGACAATGTTTATTACATTTCTTCTTTAAAAATGAATCTTATTTCAGTAGGTCTTTTAGTTAGTATTGGATGCAAACTTATTATTGATTTTAGTGGAATAAAATTATTTCAGGGTTCTGAATACATTGGTTGTGGAATGTTTTCAAATAATTATTTGAGATTGGATTGTTCTGTCATTAAGCAGGAAATTCTTTTGATTGAGAACAATGAAAACAACAATTCAGTTAATGCCATTTTTTTGAATCAAACCCAAATCGGGTGCCAATATATATATTCATCACAATCCAGAACATGCCGTTACATACCCTACCGCAGTAGACAAGAAGATAGTGGTAGTACCCACAGTGGTACATACATATAGACCTACTCATTAGACAAATAAATACGTAGACATAGCGAGAATCCTCCTTTGGTACTACTCCAGAGGCGCTAGAGGTACATAAAGTGCACAAAAATGTATAGCTTCCTAATACAAGGAAATTATTGTAAATAGATAAACTAAAAACATAGGGATGGGCTTAGGGCAAAACACCTCAGCCCAAATTAGAAAGCCTAGAGGGCAACCTAAGAGAAGAGGCCCAACTCTAGGCCCAGCAAGAAATGGTTGACCCAAGCTGTGAGCCCCCGAAAATTTTGTTTAATTTTTTGAAAGTAATTTCTCGCCAATAAGATTTTTCGCAAGGTAATTTAAGTGAAGAAATCTATTTCGGAGATTGTTTTGGTGTCGAGACCACCTACTGGGCCTTATGATTTAAGGTTTGGGCCGAAATTCTTTCATTTGGGCCTAGAAGGTTACAAAAGCTTAGTGAGGCGACCGTCTGTCGAATTTTCGAAGATGATAAATTGAGTTGTAACAAAGTTTTGAATTTTGGGTTTTTACGAAATTGAGTTTTGGACCTAGGACGAAGTCGAGAAATAATTTAGGAAGTTTTCGATGAAAAATGAGTAAAAGAAATGTTACGAGCCCAAAACCGAAAGCAGTAAGCGAAGAGAGTTCCGTAATTTGTCGCAAGGGAAAAATGGGTATTTCACAGACATGGGTATAAATAGAAACTTGGAAACCCTAAAATCCCATTCTCTTCCTCTCTCCCTCTCGGCCACATCCTTTCTCTCTCTCTCTCTCCACGACCTTTCTCTCTCGTCCTCCCACTGACAATGCCGGAAAACCTCATCTCCGGCCACGACCTCGCAAAACCGCCACCACCAAGTGATCCAGCACCCAAAACCAACCAAACCAGAGCCTCACCGTCGACATGCACTGCCTTCGACCTCCACCCGCGACCACCAAAGCTGCTGCCTCCTAACCTCCATCAAATTCCGGCCATCACCTCTCGTCACTGCTACCAGCAGTCGAACCACAGTCCAAATCCGACCAAAACCTAAGAGAAATCACAGCCATGCATCAGCCCCAACCTTCACACTCGATTTCCAAACCTGCAAATCACTGTTCATCCTCATTCTCTGATTTCCAATCGCCGATTCACACCACCACTATCAGAAATTGAAGCACCAAGCCTTAAAGAGACCATGCCTTAAATCTCGAAGTCGGAAAACCACTGTACGAGCTCGCCGGAACTCGTAGCTAGCTCTGCATGTCTTCGTTTTCTGGACTCCAGTCCAAATCGAGCTAAACCACCTCCATAGTTCGAATCAGCGCCTCACGATTTACAATAGCCCCCAAAATCTCGACCTCTAGCTCCGGCCAGAACCACCGCACGCGCCGCAGCTGGCGCGTGAGCCACTGCAACTCCGCCGCTCGTGTTGCCATACTCCCAGGTCGTCACGATTAGGTAATTGTCATACCTTCCTTTAGTTGAAGCATCCAATTTCAGTTTGGATTAGAAACCCTAACCTACTGCCATGTAATTTGGACTGTGTGAGGTTTATGAATCTGCGATATGAAGTTTATGGAGAAGGTGAGCTATTGGGATAGCTTTGATCGAATTCAGATACGGTAAGGACACTCTGCAGTTTCTGTTTTGGATACGAAAGTTGGTGATGGGTTGACTGTTGATTTTGTTCTACATGTTAGGGGTTCGAATGGTTGATGGTGTTTTGGTGCAGTCATGTTAAATCGACTTCTAGTTTTGGATAGAAGAATGGTAAGGGACTGCATCTTGGATCTATTTGGCTATGTTCTTTGTAGTGGTCGAAAGTGTACGGTTATGTTGAGTAAATAGAATGAGATATGGTTGTACTGGTTTGTTATGTTGGAAACTTGGCATGAATAAGTATGAATCAGTTTGTTGTATTAAGGAGAGTTGTCTTGAGAATTAAAGGGAGTGAATCTGTTATCAATGTTGAAATGGTTATAATGCAAGATGAGAAGGTGAATGGCTTATTTAGCGAGCTTTTGAAAGGAGTTGGTAATAAGTAAGGAGCTTGAGTAATAAGTAATAACAATATCGAGCGGAAATTGGTGATGGTGAATAGTGGACTTTATGCCATTAAGTTAAAGAAGGATTTTTAATAATGGTTAAGGAAACAATTAAAAGTGAAGTATTTTAAAGTTATCATATCCCAAAATCGTAATCCTTCGGGAATGGTAACTATCATTTGTTTTCTTAAAGTAGAAATGCTAAACAAATAAAGGGGATATAATCACCATATTCCGAATGATTCAAATGCAACAATGATTATTTGGATTATTTGGGAATGGTAAAGTATATTTGTTGCTTAAGAAAAGGGAATGCTTGATAATGGAATTAAATATTTAATCCGAATTATATTATCGAAAGAAGTATGATCACTATATCCCGAATGAGCTTATTTTTCTAAGTGAATTGTTCGGGAATGGTTTTTAATAATTATTGATCATGGGTTATTTGGTGAATTTTAAAGTGAGTTATGAATCAATTACTTATCGGTATGATTTTTGTTAAAGGACTCGAGCGTGTGCACATGGATTTAGACAAATGATCGAAAGTCGGGAACGAACCCGAATGTGGACGAGCACTCCATATCCAGGTAGGGTGAGCTGTCCCTTCCTTGTTAGAGGCTTTTCTATATGTGGAATGCTCTAGTATCATAATATGTTGCCTGCAAGTACGTTTTTGGTTGTTCATTAGTCGATGCCTCGTGATATCTGTGTTTCTGTTAATGCTCAAAGTCCGGCGGTAGCCGAACCTTCATTTAATGCGGGTCCGGTGGGCGGACTGCTACTCTGTAGACTTGGTGATTTCCGCTAGCTGTCAAATGAAAGACAGGGTGTCAGAGGGAGACCGCGTTGGGCGGTCTTCACTTCTCCGATGCCTAAGTCAGTCCAAACATATAGACAGCATAATAATAAATGAGTAGTAATTACGTAATTAATGAGGAGAGAGGAGAGAACCTTTTATAGGTGAGGAGGAGACTGATCTTCTCCTTGTTTTCGATGTGGGACTGATGTGCTTCAGTCCCCAGCTTCAGGAGCTTCTGATGCTGTACATACATGTACATTTGCAAGCATAATTAGCTCTAATGGGCTACGCTCATTCTACCGCCAAAGGTACTAATTCCAACCAAAGGAATGACATGCAGACACACCGCCAGGCGGGCTACAGCCCCAACGTCGGACCACCTCCAGATTGCCGCCAACGCGCCGCCACGCGCCGCGCCAAGATGACATCAGAAGCTTCTGAAACTGGGAACTGAGGCATATCAGTCCCACATCGAAAACAAAGAGAAGATCAACCTCTTCCTCACCTATAAAAGGTCCTCTCCTCTCTCCTCATTAATTACGCATTCAATACTTACCTACTGTTACTTTGTCAACATAAATACATTGACTAACTTAGGCATCGGAGAGTTGAAGACCGCCCAACGCGGTCTCCCTCTGACGCCCCTTTGTATTTTACTTGACAGGTAGCGGAGGCTTTGAGAACGTCACAAGTATAGATCCGCCCACCGGATCAGCGTTAACAAAGGTTCAGCTACCGCCGAACTTTTAGACATTAACATTGGCGCCGTCTGTGGGAATCCTTGAACAAAAGGCCATCCCACCACAATTACCATGACTAACGGTAGCGGGGGAAACGCTGAGGAGCAGGCAGACCATCCCGCCGTCCCCCAACCTCCCGACCCAGCAGTAGGCGTTAACCGCGCACTATTCACAACCCCGGCCAACCCCGGCGGTGAGGCAAATCCGAGCAGCAGCCGCCCGCCGGGCCAAGATCTCGTCACTATGTACGAGCTAGCACTGGCGGATCTTCACAAGGCAAACAAGGAACGTGAGGCGGAGCGCAAGGAAAAGGCTGAAGCCCAGCGGCAGGTGGCTACGCTCATGACACGTTTCGAGGAATTAAAGAAGACGCTGGAGACCACCGCCCGCCCAGCACAGAGCGAGCAGTCACATAGCACCAGGCGTGGCCGACCCGGCACCGGAACGTTGGGACCAGGGCCGGTCATACAGATGCAGGTACCGCTGAACCCACCCGAGTTATTGGGAATGGGACCACCGCCCATACCCCAACCAATGTTAGAACAAGAGGCGGAATCACTCCCGCACACCAACTGCTCGGAGGCTAGGGCACGGACCGAGAATAATCCGCCTGTGCCGGGGCGCAGGCTGTCCCAGCGGGTCGTTCAGGCTGATTCCACCAACGATGCAGCCGCTCAGATATTGGAAAGGATGCACCAGCTGGAGCAGAGGTTGATCCGGGCGGAGTCGGGCGTCCCGGCGCCAACTCAGAATCCGCTCTTCGCTTCCAGACCCGGGCCCTTCACCGCTGCAATTCTGCAAGCTGTCAGACCGGCATATGCAAAAACCCCAAAGATGGCGCATTATGGCGGAATGTCTGATCCCTTCGTCCACATGGACACCTTCAAGAAGGTCACCAACAACAAGGGGTTCGACGACGCCACCTTGTGCCACTTGTTCAGCGAAACATTGGATGGCGAGGCAATGAACTGGTTCTTTGAGTGTCCGCCGGGGTCTGTCAGTTCATTCAATGCACTATCCCATGCTTTCCTTTCTCGGTTCATCTTATTATCCGCCGGTCATCACAACACAAGTCAGCTGTTCAGCGTCAAGCAGGGAGAGGACGAGTCACTGAAGGCCTTCGTCACAAGGTGGCGGGCGGCAGCATCTCAGTGCCGCGACCTAGACAAAACGATGGCATCAGCGGCCTTCAGGAAGGGACTGCTCAAGGGACCGTTCCTCTATCACCTCAACTACAATCATCCCAACGCGACGTATGACCACGTCATGAGTGAGGCGGTCATTCACGCCCAGGCGGAATTCATCACATATGGAGAAACCCCACCGCCACCACCAACACCAAAGTCAACACAGCCATCCTCCAGTCATCAGGAAACCGCTAACAAGACCCCCTCAGCACCATCAACTGACAAGAAAAGGGAGTGGCAACAGGGCCACCACCAGAATAAGCGGCAGAAGGACCAGCATTACCATAAGGGCAACCGCCCAACTCATGGGGATAACCGCAACAAGCAGGCGGAGTCCTCGCAGCGGTATGCAGTTTTCACGGTCCTGACTGCCTCGTATGAAGACATTTACAATCAGTGCAAGGATCAGATCCCGCCGCCACCCCCTCCAAAATACCCAAAGACAGGCAAACCCAGGAACACCGGCAAGTGGTGCAAATACCACGAGGACAGCGGCCACAATACCAACAGCTGCAATGCTCTCAAAACTGCCGTTGAGACCTTGTACCGTGACGGCAAGTTGGAGCAGTTCAAGGTGCGTTAACCACCACCAGTAATTGCCAACGTTGAGACCTTGGGCCGCATCAACACCATCGATGGCGGTGCTCCAATCACCAGCATGTCTCACAGGGCAAGAAAGCGCTATACATGCGCTAATCATCCAAAGGAAGTCTGCAACATCCGCTACGAAAGATCCGCCAAACTCCCAAGATCAGGTTGGGAACCTATTACCTTTTCGGAGGAGGAAGAGCGCGGAGTGCATCTACCCCATGACGACCCATTTTTGGTCGATGCCATTCTTGGCAAATTCTCGGTGGGGAGAATTTTGGTGGATAGCGGGTCCGCTGTCAACGTCATCTTCAGTGGCTGCTACGACCATCTCAAGCGGAACAAAAAACTACTCCAGGATCACGAGCCACTGCTCAGCTTCTCCGGTGACGTCACACAACCGCTAGGGTCAGATTACATGCGGCTGGTTATTGGCACTAGCCCCTGCATGGCGGAGGTACATACAGAATTCATTATTGTCGACTGCTTCAGTTCGTACAACGCCATCATTGGTCGACCAGCGCTTAACAAGCTCAAGTGCATCATTGCCGGGTACATGCTTCTCATGAAGTTCCCCACACCCAATGGCACGGGCTGTGTCAAGGGAAGCCAGCAGCTGGCACGAGAATGTTACTCAACGACTATAGCGCGGTCGACGCGCCGCCATGAAATTCTGACAGTGGGTAGTGAGGCACCGCCACCAAACATCTTTGAGGATCCTAGGGATGAGGAGGAGAAGTATGTAAGGAAGGAGCCGGTCGACCCTGACACGTCGTTAAAGGTTGTCTGCCTCTTAGACGAACACCCCGAGCGGACAGTCCGCATAGGCGCCCAACTAAACCCAGAGGTGGAGGCAGAACTCACTCAGTTCCTACGTAATAACGCCGCCGTCTTTGCATGGTCATACGCGGACATGCCAGGTATCTCTCCTGAAATTATCACTCATAAACTGACCATCAAACCCTCCTTTTATCCCATCAAGCAGAAGCGAAGGGCCTTTGATGAGGAAAAATACCGGGCAATCCGAGAGGAGGTCGCCAAACTCCAGGACATTGGATTCATCCGCCAAGTCATCTATCCCCAGTGGATCTCAAACCTGGTAATGGTCAAAAAGGCCAGTGGCAAGTGGCGGATGTGTGTCGACTTCAAAACTCTCAACAAGGCATGCCCAAAGGATAGCTTTCCGCTACCCCGTATCGATCAGCTAGTCGATGCAACTGCCGGACATGAGCTCCTCAGCATGATGGACGCTTTCTCCGGATACAATCAGATCAAGATGCACCCCAGCGACCAGGAATGCACCACCTTCACCACCGACAAAGGCCTCTACTGCTACAATGTCATGCCTTTCGGCCTAAAGAACGCCGGTGCAACTTACCAGCGGTTGATGAACGCCATGTTCGCTGAGCATCTGGGAAAAATCATCGAGGTCTACGTGGACGACATGCTAGTCAAGAGCATAAAGGCCAGCGGACATGTGGCAAACCTCAAGGTCATAGTAACCATTCTCTTGGCCTACGGTATGCGCCTCAACCCAGAGAAGTGTTTCTTTGCGGTCACCGCTAGCAAATTCCTGGGATACATCGTCAGCGAGCGAGGCATCGAGGCTAACCCAGATAAGGTCCAGGCCATCCTTGACCTGGCGGACCCTGAGTATAAGGTACACGTCCAGTGCCTCCAGGGCAAGTTAACCGCCCTTTCTCGGTTCATCTCTCGACTCACTGATAGGTGCGCCCCATTCTTCAAACTCCTCAAAACAACTCACAAGAAGGTCATCGACTGGAACCCAGAGTGCCAGGCGGCGTTCCAGGGCCTAAAGGAATACCTGGCAGCAGTCCCTCTCCTTTCTGTCCCTGTGCAAGGAGAAACACTATTCATCTACCTGGCGGTCTCGACGTCGGCGGTAAGTTGCGCCATCGTCCGGCGGGAAGGCCAAGATGAGCTTCCAGTGTTTTACGCCGGCAGAGGCATGAACGGAGCAGAAACAAGATATCCTCCCTTGGAGCAGCTGGCCCTCGCACTTATCGTCGCTGCCAGACGCCTCCGGCAATACTTCCAGGCTCACACAATCTATGTGTTAACCAATCAGCCGCTGAGGCAAGTGATGCAGAACCCTGAACACTCGGGGCGCCTCAGCAAGTGGGCCATTGAGCTCAGCGAGTTCGACATAGATTACAGGCCAAGAACCGCCATGAAAGGCCAGGCAGTGGCGGACTTCATCGCTGAGCTCACCGAGCGACAGCCGGAACCCGGTGTTGAGACAAGGCCTGGAACAGAAATGGTAACCGTTGAGGAGGTAGCTCCCCCACAGTCAGATTGGAACCTGCATGTGGACGGCTCCGCCAGCGCCAAGGCCAGCGGCGCTGGAATCATCTTAACAGGACCCGGGGGACTGAACGCGGAGTACGCGTTAAAATTCAACTTCAAAGCTTCAAACAACATGGCGGAGTACGAGGCACTCATCGCCGGTCTACTCCTCGCCATTGACTCAGGGGCTGACAGTGTCAACATATTCAGCGACTCCCAGTTAGTCGTTAACCAGGTCAACGACAGCTTCCAAGCCAAGGACCAGCAGTTAGCGGCATATTTGGGGTACGTCAAAACGTTGCTAAAAAAGTTCAAATTTCACACCATTACACAAATCCCCAGGCAAAAGAACGCCAAGGCTGATTCACTGGCGAGACTGGCAACCGCCCAGCCACATCAGAGTCCAGCGGACACAAGGGTAGAATACCTTGACAAGCCAAGCATCACAAAGACCCTGGCAGAGATCTTCAACATTGAAGTCAACCCCAGCTGGATGGACGAGATCATGGCATATAAGCGCAGCGGCACATTGCCAGAGGATAAGATCCAGGCAAGACAGCTCAAGCGGAGAGCAACCCGCTACAACATTCAGAATGGCAAGCTGTACCGTCAGGGGTTCACCTACCCCAACCTCCACTGCCTAACCCCAGAGGAGGGAAAGATCGTCCTGGCGGAAATCCACGGCGGAGAATGTGGAAACCACTCAGGCGCCAGATCATTGGCCAACCGCACATTGCGACAGGGCTACTTCTGGCCCACACTGGGTGATGACGCCCGGAAAATTTCGAGGTCTTGCCACAGATGCCAACAGTTCGCAGATCTCCCACATGCACCGGCGGAACCTCTGTCAGTTATCATCGGCCCTTGGGTCCACTCCACGTGGGGCCTCGATTTGATGGGAAAATTCCAAATCGCCAAGGGCCAGTTCAAGTACATCATTGTAGCCATCGACTACAACAGCAAATGGATAGAGGCGGAGCCACTAACGGCAATTACTACCGCCAAGGTCATTCGCTTCCTCTGGAAGAACACCTACCGCCGCTATGGTGTCCCACACACAATCATTACAGACAACGGTACACAGTTCAACAACAAGGAACTCATATCGTTCACCTCCAACTTGGGCACCAAGTTGAGTTTTGCATCTGTCGCCCATCCCCAAACCAACGGCCAGGTCGAAGCGGCAAACAAGATAATCAAGAAGCTGCTAAAAAAGAAGCTCGACAGCGCCAAGGGTTTATGGGCGGAGAAGCTGCCAGAAGTCCTATGGGCCATTCGGACAACTCCAACTACCGCCACCGGCGAAACTCCTTTCTGCATGATGTTCGGCAAAGAGGCGGTCCTACCTATTGAAGTAACTCAGCCTACCGCTAGGGTCGAGGGCTACTGGACAGGGACCTCCTAGAAGAAAAAAGACTCGAGGCCCATTTGCGCAACTTGCAAAACAAAAGGCTGGTATCGCGTTTCTACAATGCCAGAGTCAAAGCCCGGAACCTCCAACTGGGGGACTGGGTAATGAAGGAAGTCATTCCACCACCAACAAAGCTCCGCCCAACTTGGGAAGGCCCATACAACATTGTGGAAGTCGTGAGCCCAGGCACCTTCTACTTAATGGACAAGGATGGCGTCAAATCGGCCCACCCTTGGAATACTGAACACCTTCGGTATTATTACAAATAGTCAGACCGCTACCCAGGAGCATCTTGACTTAGCTAAATTTTTGTTTAATATTTAGCTAAGGGAAGCTACCCGACGGGTACTACCCCACTTTTGTACGCTGATCAATCATCTATCAATGAAACGAGGAATTATTCAAACCATTGTTACCAAGTCTAGCACTGAGGGCAACTGGCAACGCCAGCGATCGTCAGCGGACCTCGTCCGCTACGAGGTGCACTTGGACCAATTTTAATTCCTTTAATGTGTCATTGATTGACAAAAGCAAAATGTAACTCAAAGTACTAACGGTACAAACACATCCCGGCAAACACCAACTCAAAATTTCATATTATTCAGCAACACATTACAAAATGATATGCCTCAACGGCTACAAAGGAAACAGGGAAGTTGCAAAATCGAGAGCGGTCCGAACTGGCCTCAGGGGTGGTCTTCGGCATCTTCTGCTCCGGCAGGCGGCGGCACGACCGCTCGACTCGTCTGATCGGACCCTCGCGCTGTCGGACTTGGGGTCTCTATGGTGCCATCCGCACGGGTGTGCGCCGCCAGGAAACCAGCGCGCGACACCTCCGATGGGGTGGGGTTGGGAGTCTGCTGGGACTCTTCCGCCGGATGTGCACCACTTTCCCCGCTCCCTGACCGAGCACCTCCCACTGGAGCTGCCACGACGTTTTTCTCTGGCGGAGTACTCTTGGTTGGCGGCGCATCAGGCTGCGGCTGCGACGCTTTGGCGAAGTCGATGGCGCCCTTCCGCTTCAGCATATCTATGTTTGCTAGAGCCCCAGCCTTCGCCGACTCGGTCATCGCCTTCTTAAACTCCGCAGACCGCTTGAATGCTTCGACAGCGGCTGCCGCAGCGGTATTCCCTTCAGCTCTCAGACAAGCAACCTCACCTTCTAACCGCTTCAACTCCGTCACCCTGGCGCCGGACTCCCGCTGTACGATAATAAGTTTTTTGTCCTTAGCGGCAATCCGCTCCTCCAGCAGCGCAACGTCCCGCTCCAACTTGGAGACGCGGTCATTCCTCTCCAAGTCACGCTCGATGGCCACGCAGAGCTTACCGCGGGCATCGGCAAGGTCACACTCTGCCTTCGCCAGGCGCCGCTCTGCCTCTGCCAGCTTCTCCTTCTCCTCCGCCAACTCCCTCTGGAGACCTTGAATTTCCTCCCTCAGCTCCCCCTCGACCATGGACTGCTTCGACGCCGCCAAAAACATGTCGTGCAGTCCCGCCGATATTTGCCCAAACGCCAGGTTGAAGGGCGATTGGTCGATTGCTGTCGGGCGTGAAATACCCGCTAGGCCGCCGAACCCTAGTCGTTCGCAGAGGTGGAAGAGGAATTCCCGCTACCCATCTGTCATAAACGCCGCGTACTCGGCAAATGAGTCCAGATCGCTAGCGGCGGTCTCTTCTCCCTCCACAACAACAGTCTTCGACGGAGCTTCTCGGGCCTTCTTCTGTCGGCGGGACCCGATCACCTCCACGTCCTCCCCCTCTTCCTCGTCAGGAGAGTCAGCCTGCCGTCGTTTTCTCTCCAGCACCCTTTGGTTCCCGGCGGCGGTCTTCGTCACCCTCACCGGCGGTTCCTCCCTTGGCGCAGTGACAACCTCCACCGGCGACACCACCCTTTCCTTTTGGGGGCCACGCCTGTTGGCGGGCATCCGCTCTTTCTGCTGCCCAGCCGCAGCGCCTCCCTTCTTCCCGCCGGCCACTTGGACCCCCGCCTGCACTACCGGCAGACCATCCTCACCAAGATGGGAGTGGTGCGGCATTGGCAGCACCACTGGAACCTCGGACTGACTCAGCGCCAACGTCTCGGGGTTCACCAGCGTCTGTTGGGCCGCCAGCCCCTCGGCGTACATGGTCTCCAGAAAGTTGTCCACCTCGGCGCGGTCCATTGCTTTTTCGAAAGCGTCGCGACTCGATTTATTACCTGGCGGAGTTTCTAGGAAATTATACATAAACCAGTCAGTCTCAGCTACTTATTACAAAGGAGACATCGGTCTGACGGAAATTTCTTACCGACGGAGCGAGTAAGTTTCTGGTCGACTAGCAACTCCCAGCCAGTCAGGAGTCTAAAGTCCAGCAGGTTGCGGTTCCGCCAACAGCCTCTGATACGAGCAATGCGACACTCCTCCTCCCGCGTTAGGTTGTACCGCAGTCCCGCTGCACAAACACAAGTGGATTAGTAAGTGATTACACGCATTTCTATGCGCGTAATGGCACTCTAAATACTAGAATTAAGCTAATCCTTAAGTCAATTAATATGTAATTAATCCACTTTTATTTATTTTGTAGGAAATAAGCGGAGTTGCAGAAACGAAAGAAAATGGTGCAAAAATGAAGCAACTTGAGATTTTTGACAAAAAGAGAGTTGGTAGATATATTTTAATTAAACAATTAAGCTTAATTGCTTAATTGTTTAATTAGCAAAAACGTGTTGCAACTACTGTTGTCAATTAAACAATGTTTAATTGACCAAACTCACACTCAAGCCACGTGACCTGATCATCTTTTCAATTTTTATTTAAGTTAAATTCTTTTATTTTCTCTCTTTAGCCTCTCCCATGCTGCCACCTCACCCATTGTTTTGTTATCTTTTCCTATCTCTCACCAGACCACCGAGGCCACATGATTGATTGACATATATATACCACCTATCCCATTCATTCGAGACAACCCAACAGACGAAACCTAATTCCGCCGCACAGCAACCTTGGGGAGGGCTACTGCCCTCTCCCTCCTTCCCCTCCATTTTTCTTCTTTTCTTTATATTTTCTTTTGAGATTTCAAGAATTACTCACACAAAGCTTCAAGGATTCATCAAAGGGCTCAACCTCTACAAGATTCAAGATTTGGGTAATTGTGGGAGTTATAATTCAAGAGTAGTCATGTTGGCTTTCTAGCTAATTGTGGCTATCATTGTTTTCTCCTACACTTCTCTTTTCTTTTCTCTTTGAATTTTGTAGTTTTGATGTCTATAATTATGGGTTGTGAGTAATTTTCTTGTTGGGTTTTAGGGTTGTGTCCCTAACCCAAATTTTGTGTAAAAGATGTTTAATTTAATGTAATGATGCAATTTTCATATGATGGATGCTTATATCTATTTTTGTTGGGTTAAAATGCATGTCTAGGAGCCTAGTCAACTCTAGGGTGTGTATTTTGAGCATGTCTAGGATGGAGTTAGGGGCTTGACTTCCTCTAATTCCTAAGCTAGAAACCTTCAATTTCGTATTCGAGGGGTTATAAGCATGGTGATTTACACCCGTTGCGTGATTGCGCGGGCGGGTCGCTTAGTAGTCTAATTCCTCGATCTCTACGCCTCTTGATGTGAATTAGTGACCATTGAACCGGCTCTAATTCATGCCAAGTGAGTCCCTACGGCCCTTGAACCGGAGTAGGAATACCATGAAAGGGAATTTCGGTCCTTGAGCCTTGAACCGCCTTGGATACGACTACGGCCAAAATAGGAAATATGCATCTATATTAGATTAGCTTCCAACACATGAGATTTGGGTGAAGGAACCTCCCTAACACCCGGCATTTTCATTTTTATTGTTTACATTTCATTTTTATTTTTTATTGCTTTACATATCATTATTATTTGTTAAGTTAGAATCAACCCCCAAACATTAAACTCTTCCACTCATTTGTGCATATCCACCACTAGGCTCTTAGTTTTGATTAGGCTTTGGTGAAAATCAAAGCCGAGCATTGCTAAGGCTTGGTGCCTTAGATTAGCCTTTTTATTTATTTTCTTTTTCTTTTCGTTGTTTGCTAAGTGTCTTTATTTCCGATTACCCAAGGATTGTGGGTTAGCCACTAATCCCCGTGGTACGATAAACTTTGGGCATAATATTTCCCTATCTTGACAATGATACGTACGCTTGCGTAAATGTGTATCAAGTCAGTAAGAATACCAAGTCTTCAAGATCGAAACCCCGCTGGCTACCGCCAGCGGAAATTGGTCACCAACCTCGGATAGGTTGGAACTCCGACTTAATCCTAAACGTCGGCCCTTCTTCGTTCGCTCCAGCCTGGTACTCCCATCCCTCCGTGGCGACACAGAAGGTCCCCCGCCAGTAGGACATCGAATCCCTTAGATTCTCGATCAGCTTGGGCGCTCCCTGGCGGCGGCTCAGGTTCACTTGCCCTCTGCAACCCCGGCGCTTCACATACACCAGCTCGTAGAAGTGAAGCACTTCCGCCACGGTTGGCCCCTCGCACCCGGACAACCGCCACAAGGAGTTCATCGCCAGCAGCAGACGCCACATGTTGGGACAAACGTGACCGAACGCAAGGCCGAATTCACACACCAGGATTTGTAGATTCGGCACCAGCGGTAGTGTCACTCCTTGGCGGAGTATCGCTTCATGAACGGCCGCAAATCCCACTGGAAGAATCGACGCCTTCTCATCCGCAGTCGGCGGGCGCAGCTTCACCGAGCCCGGCAGCCGGAACGTCCGCTTCATCTTGGTAACAGCGGCGAGAGTCATTCGCCCTCCCGCCTCGTCGACGGGGGTGCCATCCCGGAGGAACCACGCGGACTCAGCGTCTTCCCCCGCTGTTTCCTCATCCCCAGCGGATCCGCTGGCGGCACTGTTGCTCGCCAAGCGCTCGTCGCGCCTAGCTTTGGCCGCCGCCACCTCACCCGCCTTAGAGCTCTCCGGACGTGACGTACGACCCATGGCTACTGCCCAAGGTATGGTCTGTAGCGGTTCAACCTCTAGCGGTTCAGGCAGTGAGGTTCCTGCATGGGCAGACGGACGCAATGAGTCAATAAATATCCTATCCGCCGCGCTGAACGACACGTCAGACCCGGAATCCTCACTGCTCGATATCTCTATGACGTTAGCCATCCCAAACCCTAAAACCCAAACCAGTTAGCACAAGCACAGATCTAGCCTATTCTTAGATCAGTTATCGACAAGAACATCACCAACAGCACCCAGAAAACACAAAAACAAGAACAAATAACCAACAAACACTTGACCCAGATTCGACCATCTACTAAACCCAGATTCGACCATCTAGCAAATCCAGAAATCCCAACTGTCAGAAATACCAAAACCCATTCCCAAAAGCCCACTTTACACACTCAGAACACCCCAAATTCACAAAACCCAGAAAACTGACAACAGCAGGTACATAGAAATTCAATGAAACAGGGATGAGGTTCAGAGCACCAACCTTGATGATGAAACCTCTGCTGTGATTGCAAGCGCTTGTCCTCACCAAAAGAAACCTCGTCCCCAAGATCCGATAACTCCACAGCTTTAGCCCCGCAGAACTCTATTCGCAAATCACAGAGAGCTTGAAGACGACGACTCGGGTTTGAAGTTTTCACAAAGTGTCAAATCTCGCTAAGGTTCCCCCCCTTTTATGTCAACATCAACGCGTTCTAGGCCGTCCGCTAAAAAACGACATCACACACCAGCCGTACACGTGTCACAACTCTTCACTTACTCTCCGGATTAACCGAGGCGTCGCCTCGGTTACGAAATCCATAATTACTATCATTAATGACGAGAAGACAGCTACGCTTAGGAGACAAGCCTCCGCACGCTAACCCTCTACGGGTTCCACACGTGTTAACCACCACCAGACGAAGCGTCTGGTGGAAGCAACCACTTGGGAAGAGTTCACCAATCGTCCGAACTCTCCGCTGAGCGAAACCCCGCCAGCGGAACTTTTCCCTTGTCATCTGCCAAGTGACGAAGTATCCGCCGAGCGAAACCCCGCCAGCGGAACTTCTCCCTTGTCATCTGCCTAGTGACGAGGTATCCGCTGAGCGAAACCCCGCCAGTGGAACTTTTCCCTTGTCATCTGCCAAGTGACGAAGTATCCGCTGAGCGAAACCCCGCCAGCGGAACTTCTCCCTTGTCATCTGCCAAGGGACGAAGTCTCCACTGAGCGAAACCCCGCCAGCGGAACTTCTCCCTTGCCATCCTGCAAGCTGGGCATCTTCCGCTATGCACCTCTAGCGGAACCTCCTTTTCAGCTTGCTAGCTGCGTATGTCGTTCAGCACTATCGCTCACCAAAATACCGCCAGGCACGTCTACCGGACGCTGCTTCCTACTGCATTTAGCGGGGGGATATCCGCCAAACGGCGAATCCCGAGGCCACGCCTCACTCTGACAACGACCGCCACGCGGCGTTACCGTCAGACCGTCCCTACGGGACACGGGGACTTGTCAACAGTCTACGACGGCCCTGATCAGGCACGTTGACCCCCGTCATTTGGGTTCTAAAGCTTGGGCTCGCTACCCAACACCCTCTGCTCCGTGCAGCTCCCCCTCAACAAACAATTTGCCGACCATCCGGAGGTCTATCTTAGCCGGGGAGTGGGGGACTCCCTGGGGGGCTTAGCAGGGGCCCACCCGAAAGGGTATAAAGTGTTTGCTCAGTAAAACCAACGGTTGACAACGCACTGTCGCTAATTATGCTCTTGCAAGTCTAGCGGAAGAAAACGCTTCAAACCGCCGAACAACTCCCCAACCAAGATTGCCCTCCTTGACTGGGGACTTGGGGGACTTGTACATACATGTACATTTGCAAGCATAATTTGCTCTAATGGGCTACGCTCATTCTACCGCCAAAGGTACTAATTCCAACCAAAGGAATGACATGCAGACACACCTTCAGGCGGGCTACAACCCCAACGTCGGACCACCTCCAGATCGCCGCCAACGCGCCGCCACGCGCCGCGCCAAGATGGCATCAGAAGCTTCTGAAACTGGGAACTGAGGCATATCAGTCCCACATCGAAAACAAAGAGAAGATCAACCTCTTCCTCACCTATAAAAGGTCCTCTCCTCTCTCCTCATTAATTACGCATTCAATACTTACCTACTGTTACTTTGTCAACATAAATACATTGACTAACTTAGGCATCGGAGAGTTGAAGACCGCCCAACGCGGTCTCCCTCTGACGCCCCTTTGTATTTTACTTGACAGGTAGCGGAGGCTTTGAGAACGTCACAAGTATAGATCCGCCCACCGGATCAGCGTTAACAAAGGTTCAGCTACCGCCGAACTTTTAGACATTAACAGATGCCATCTTGGCACGGCGCGTGGCGGCACGTCGGCGGTGATCTGGGGGTGATCCGAGGCTCAAGCTGTAGCTCGCCTGGCTGTGTATCTGTGTGTTATTCCTTTGGCGGGAATTAGTACATCTGGCGGTACAATGAGCGTAGCACATTATAGCTAATTATGCTTGTAAATATACATGTATGTACAAGTCCCCCAAGTCCCCAGTCAAGGAGGGCAATCTTGGTTGGGGAGTTGTTCAGCGGTTTGAAGCGTTATCTTCCGCTAGACTTGCAACAACATAATTAGCGTCAGTGCGTCGTCAACCATGGATTTACTGAGTAAACGCTTTATACCCTTTCGGGTGGGCCCCTGCTAGGCCCTTCAGGGAGTCCCCCCACTCCCTGGCTAAGATGGACCTCCAGATGGTCGGCAAATTGTTTGTTGAGGGGGAGCTGCACGGAGCAGAGGGTGCTGGGTAGCGAGCCCAATCTTTAGTACCTAAGTGACGGGGGTCAACGTGCCTAATCAGGGCCGTCGTAGACTGTTGACAAGTCCCCGTGTCCCGTAGGGAAGGTCTGATCGTAACGCCGCGTGGCGGCCGTTGTTAGAGTGAGGCGTGGCCTCGGGATCCGCCGCTGACTGTAGCAGGAAGCAGCGTCCAGTAGACGTGCTTGGCGGTATTTTATTGAGCGATATTGCGCTGAACAAAGTACACAGCTTGCAAGATGAAAAGGGGGTTCCGCTAGAGGTGTGTAGCGGAAGACGCCCCGCTTGCAGGATGACAAGGGAGAAGTTCCGCTGGCGGAGTTTCGCTCAGCGGAGACTTCGTCACTTGGAAGGTGACAAGGGAGAAGTTCCGCTAGCGGGGTTTCGCTCAACGGAGACTTCATCACTTGGAAGGTGACAAGGGAGAAGTTCCGCTGGCGGGGTTTCGCTCAGCGGGGACTTCGTCACTTGGAAGGTGACAAGGGAGAAGTTCCGCTGGCGGGGTTTCGCTCAGCGGGGACTTCGTCACTTGGAATGTGACAAGGGAGAAGTTCCGCTGGCAGGGTTTCGCTCAGCGGGGACTTCGTCACTTGGAAGGTGACAAGGGAGATGTTCCGCTGGCGGGGTTTCGCTCAGCGGAGACTTCGTCACTTGGAAGGTGACAAGGGAGAAGTTCCGCTGGCGGGGTTTCGCTCAGCGGAGACTTCGTCACTTGGAAGGTGACAAGGGAGAAGTTCCGCTGGCGGGGTTTCGCTCAGCGGGGACTTCGTCACTTGGAAGGTGACAAGGGAGAAGTTCCGCTGGCGGGGTTTCGCTCAGCGGAGACTTTGAACGGTTGGTGATTACTTCTCAAGTGGTTACTTCTAGTATACGCTTCGTGTGATGGTGGTCGACACGTGGCCAACTCCTAGAGGGTTAGCGTCTGGAGGCTTGTCTCCTAAGCCTGGCCGTCTTCTCGCCATTAATGCGAGAAATTATGGATTCCGTAATCGAGGCGACGCCTCGGTTAATCCGAAGAGTAAGTGGAGACGTGGGACACGTGTACGGCTGGTGTGCGATGTCGTTTTTCAATGGACGGTTTAGAATTCGTTGATGTTGACATAAAAAGGGGGGAACTCAGCGAGATTTGACACTTTGCTTCAAACTCTTACTCGTCGTCTTCACGCTTTGCTCATCCGAGACTCAAGAAAGAGGCTGCTGGAGTTTGGAGATATCGTTCCCGGAAAAACGAAGATTTTCCCCACTGAAGACTATTGCTCACCATCACACTGGAGTTTTCTCCACTAAGGTTGGTATTTTGATTCTTTTTCCTGTTTCATTGGATCTGTTGGTTGCTGGGTTTTTTTGTTTCTGTTTTTGGGGTGCTTTTTGGTCTTCTTTGGTGCGCTCTGAGGTGTGAAGTGAGATTTGGGGGGGGGGGGGGGGGTGGGTTATGGTGGTTGGCAGAGAGTTGGCGTTTAGGGATTTGCTAGATGGTCGAATCTGGGTTGAGTGTGTTTGCTCTTGTTTTGGCATTTTTTGGGTAAACTGTTCTTGAAGAGGCTATAACTGATATAGGCATAGGCTAGATCTTGTTTGAGCTAATTGATTTGGGTTTTAGGGTTTGGGATGGCTAACGTCGTAGAGATTTCGAGCAGTGAGGATTCCGAGTCTGACGTGTCGTTCAACGTGGCGGATAGAATATTTATTGATTCGTTGCGTCCGTCTGCCCATGCAGGAACCTCACTGCCAGAACCGGTAGAGGTTGAGCCGCTACAGACCATACCTTGGGAAGTAGCTATGGGTCGTGCCTTGCGTCCAGAGAGTTCTAGGGCAGGGGAGGCCGCCGCTGCCAAAAATAGGCGTGATGAGCGGTTGGCAAGTAATAGCGCTGCCAGTGGCTCCGCTGGCGGGGGAGATATGGCGGGGGAGAATGCTGAGTCAGCGTGGGTCCTCCAGATCGGCACCCCTGTTGACGAGGCAGGAGGGCGGATGAATGTTGCCGCCGTCAATCGGGTGAAGCGGATGTTCCGGTTGCCAGGTTCGGTGAAGCTGCGTCCGCCGACGGTGGATGAGAAGGCATCGATTCTTCCAGTGGGGTTTGCAGCCGTGCACGAGGCGATATTCCGCCAATGAGTGACACTCCCGCTGGTGCCATATCTTCAAATCTTGGTGTGCGAATTTGGCCTTGCTTTTGGGCAAATTTGTCCCAATATGTGGCGGTTAATGCTGGCGCTTAACTCACTATGGCGGTTGTCCGGTTGTGAGGGACCTACTGTGGCAGAAGTGCTTCATTTCTACGAGCTGGTGTATGTGAAGCGCCAAGGTTGCAGAGGGCAGGTGAATTTGAGCCGCCGCCAGGGAGCGTCCAAGCTGATCGAGAACCTAAGGGATTCCATGTCCTACTGGCGGGGGACCTTCTGTGTTGCCACGGCGGGGTGGGAATACCAAGCTGGGTCCAACGAGGGGGAGCCGACGTTTAGGATTAAGTCGGAGTTTCAACATATCCGAGGTTATTTACCGGTCTCCGCTGAACATAGCTGGCGGTTTCTCTTATGCATAGCCTTGTATTTTTACTACCGATTACTGTTTGCTTGTGCAGCGAGCTTGTGCTATAACCTGACTCGTGAAGAAGAGTGTCGCGTGGCACGCATCAGAGGCTGTTGGCGGAATCGCAACTTGCTGGATTTTCGCCTTCTTACCGGTTGGGAGTTGTTGGTCAATCAACGACTGACTCGTGCCGTTGGTAAGAAATCTCCGCCACATTGTACTTTCGATCAGAGTGCCTCAAGCTAACTGGTTTGTTGTTTTTTATTTTAGAAACTCCGCCAGGTAACAAAGCGAGCCGCGACGCTTTTGATAAGGCTATAGACCGCGTAGAGATCGACAACTTCCTGGAGACCATGTATGCCTCCGGGCTAGCGGCCCAGCAGACTGTCGTGAACCCGGAAACACTGGCACTGAGCCCGTTCGAGGTTCCAGTGGTGCTACCTATGCCGCACCACTCCCACCTTGGTGGTGACGGCCTGCTGGTCGTTCAGGCGGGGGCCCATGTGGATAGCAAGAAGAAGGGATCTACTATCGTCGCGCCGCAGAAGGAGAGGGTGCCTGCTAACAGGCGCGGCTCTCATAAGGAGAGAACGGTGCCGCCGGCGGAGACCGTCACCGCTGCAAGGGAGGAGCCGCCGGCGAGGGGATCGAGGCCTACTGCTGGGAACACAAGGGTGCTCCAGCGAAGGCGCCGGCAGAATGACTCCCCTGATGAGGAAGAGGGGGACGATGTGGAGACCATTGGGGCACGCCAGCAGAAGAGGGCTCGGCAAGCTCCGCTCAAGGCTCCCGTGGTCGAGGAGAGAGAGGCGCTCGTGAATGACCTGGACTCGTTCGCCGCGTATGTAGAATTCATGACCGACAGTGAGCGGGAATTTCTCTACCACTTCTGCGAGCGGCTGGGGTTTGGCGGCCTAGCGGGGATTTCGCGCCCAACGGCCATTGACCAGTCGCCCTTTAGCTCGGCCTTTGGTCACTTGTCAGTTGGGCTGCATGAAATGTTCCTGGCGGCGTCGAAGCAGCCCCGGGTTGAGCGGGAGCTCAGGGAGGAGGTCCAGGGTCTTTAGAGAGAGCTGGCGAAGGTGAAGGACAGGCTGGCGGATGTGGAACGGTGCCTGATAAAGGCGGACTGTGATGCCGCAGACGCCCGCGGCAAGCTAGCGGTGGCCATCAAGCGAGACTTGGAGCGGAATGAACATGTCTCCAAGCTGGAGCAAGACATGTACCTGCTGCAGGAACGGGTGGCCGCCAAGGATAAGAAGATTGATATCCTGCAGCGGGAGTCCGCCGCCAGGCTAGCCGAGGTGAAGAAGCTGGAGGGTGAGGTCGCCCGCTTGAAAGCTGAAGGGAGCCGCGCCTCGGTCACCGCTGTTGAGGCATTCAAACAGTTGGCGGATTATAAAAAGGCAATGACTGAGGCGGCGAAGGCTGGGGCCCTAGCCAATGTGGAGATGCTGAAACAGAAGGGCGCTATCGACTGGGCGAAGGCATCACAACCCAACATGCTGCCAGCTCAGAATGCCCCGCTGGCGAAGGGTGTGGTCCCCGCCCAACCTGAAGGCGCTCGCTCGGGAAGCGGAGAGAGTGGCGCACGCCCGGCGGATGGCTCCCAGCGGACTCCTCCTCCTACCCAGTCGGAAGTGTCCCGTGTTGGTTTCCTGGCGGCTCATACTCGGGCGGATGCTACCATAGAGACTCCTAGTCCCACCGCCCGAGGGTCTGACCAAACAAGCCGCGCACACCCGCCGCCGCATGCTGAATGTGAAGATGCTGAGGCCAACCCCTGATAGATGTTGGAACTCTTTTTTGTAGCTGCTGAGGCGTAAACTTTTTTTTTTTTTTTTTTGTAATGAATATTTTTGGGTGGGGAGTCCCAGCCCTTATATGGAATGAAGTTTTGAATTTTGGTGTTTGTCATGATATGCTTGTACCGCTAGGGTTTTGACTTAGAGTTTTCTTTTGCCAATTAATGAAACATTAAAGGAATTAAGATTGGTCCAAGTGCACCATGTAGCGGACGTGGTCCACTGACGATTGCTGGCGTTGCCAGTTGCCCTTAGTGCTAGACTTGGTAACAATGGTTTGAATAATTCCTCGTTTCATTGATAGCTGATTGATCAGCGTGTACAAAAGTGGGGTAGTACCCGTTGGGTAGCTTCCCTTAGCTAAATATTGAACAAAAATTTAGCTAAGTCAAGATGCTCCTGGGTAGCGGCATGACTATTTGTAGTAATACCGAAGATGTTCGGTATTCCAAGGGTGGGTCGTTGTGACGCCATCCTTGCCCATTAAGTAGAAAGTGCCTGGGCTAGCGACTTCCACAATTTTGTATGGACCTTCCCAAGTTGGGCGGAGTTTTGTTGGCTGTGGAATGACTTCCTTCATTACCCAGTCCCCCAATTGGAGGTTCCGGGCTTTGACTCTGGCGTTGTAGAAACGCAATACCCGCTGCTTGTTTTGCAAGTTGTGCAAGTGGGCCTTGTGTCGTTTTTCCTCTAGGAGTTCCTTGTCCAAGTTGATGTCGTCGCTGTTGGTCTCTGGGCAGTAGCCTTCGACCCTAGCGGTAGGTTGAGTGACCTCAATAGGTAGGACAGCCTCTGTTCCGAACATCATACAAAAAGGCGTTTCGCCGATGGCGGAAGTTGGAGTTGTCCGGATGGCCTATAGAACTTCTGGAAGCTTCTCCGCCCACAAACCCTTGGCGTTGTCGAGTTTCTTTTTCAGCAGCTTCTTGATTATCTTGTTTGCTGCTTCGACCTGGCCGTTGGTTTGGGGGTGGGCGACAGACGCAAAACTCAACTTGGTGCCAAGGTTGGCGGTGAAAGAGATGAGTTCTTTGTTGTTGAACTGTGTGCTGTTGTCTGTAATGATTGTATGTGGGACACCATAGCGGCAGTAGATGTTCTTCCAGAGGAAGTGAATTACCTTGGCGGTAGTTATTGCCGTTAGTGGCTCTGCCTCTATCCACTTGCTGTTGTAGTCGATAGCAACAATGATGTATTTGAACTGGCCCTTGGCGGTTTGGAATTTTCCCATCAAGTCAAGGCCCCACGTAGAGTGAACCCATGGGCTGATGATGATTGACAGCGGCTCTGCCGGTGCATGTGGGAGATCAGCATACTGTTGGCATTTGTGGCAAGATCTCGATATCCGCCGGGCGTCATCACCGAGTGTGGGCCAAAAGTAGTTGTGTCGCATTGTACGATTGGCCAAGGATCTGGCGCCCGAGTGGTTTCCACATTCTCCGCAGTGGATCCTGGCCAGCACGACCTTTCCCTCCTCTAGGGTTAAACAGCGGAGGTTGGGGTGGGTGAACCCCTGGCGGTAGAGCTTGCCATTTTGGATGTTGTAGCGGGTTGCTCTCCGCTTGAGCTGTCGCGCCTTGACTTTGTCCTCCGGCAATGTCCCGTTGCGCTTGTATTCAATAATCTCGTCCATCCAGCTGGGATTGACTTCAATGTTGAAGATCTCCGCCAGGGTCTTTGTGATACTTGGCTTGTCAAGGCACTCTACTCTTGTGTCCGCCGGACTCTGATGTGGCTGGGCGGTTGCCAGTTTCGCCAGTGAATCAGCCTTGGCGTTGTTTTCCCTGGGGATTTGTGTGATGGTGTGAAATTTGAATTTTTTGAGCAGTGTCTTGACGTACCCCACGTTCAGTCCCCCGGGTCCTGTTAAGATGACTCCGGCGCCGCTGGCCTTGGCGCTAGTGGAGCCGTCCACATGCAGGTTCCAGTCTGAATGTAGGGGGGCTGATTCTTCAGCGGTTACCATTTCCGTTCAGGGCTCTGTCCCCGCGCCGGGTTCTGGCTGACACTCGGTGAGTTCAGCAATGAAGTCCGCCACCGCCTGGCATTTCATGGCGGTTCTTGGTTTGTAATCAACGTCGAACTCGCTGAGCTCAATGGCCCACTTGCTGAGGCGCCCCGAATGTTCAGGGTTCTGCATTACCTGCCTCAGCGGTTGATTGGTTAACACATGGATTGTGTGGGCCTGAAAGTATTGGCGGAGGCATCTGGCGGCAACGATGAGTGCGAGTTGCTCTAAGGGAGGGTATCTTGTTTCTGCTCCGTTCATGCCTCTGCCGGCGTAGAATACTGGGAGTTCCTCCTGGCCCTCACGCTGGACAATGGCGCAGCTTACCGCTGATATTGATACCGCTAGGTATATGTACAGTGTTTCTCCCTGCTCAGGAACGGAAAGGAGTGGGACTGCCGCCAGGTACTCTTTCAAGCCCTGGAACGCCGCCTGACATTCTGGGTTCCAGTCGATGACTTTCTTATGGGTAGTTTTGAGGACTTTGAAAAAAGGGGCACACCTATCAGTGAGTCTGGAGATGAATCGAGAAAGGGCGGTTAACTTTCCTTGGAGGCACTGGACGTGTACCTTATACTCAAGGTCCTCCAGGTTGAGGTTGGCTTGTACCTTGTCCGGGTTAGCTTCGATGCCTCGTTCGCTGACGATGTAACCCAGAAACTTGCTGGCGGTGACGCCAAAGAAACACTTTTCTGGGTTGAGGCGCATACCATAGGCCAGGAGAATGGTTACTATGATCTTGAGGTTTGCCACATGTCCGCTGGCCTTTATGCTCTTGACCAACATGTCGTCCATGTAGACCTCGATTATTTTTCCGAGATGTTTCGCGAACATGGCGTTCATCAGTCGTTGATAAGTTGCACCGGCGTTCTTTAGATCGAAAGGCATCACATTGTAGCAGTAGAGGCCCTTGTCGGTGGTGAAGGTGGTGCACTCTTGGTCGCCGGGATGCATCTTGATCTGATTATAACCAGAGAAAGCGTCCATCATGCTAAGGAGCTCATGCCCGGCGGTTGCATCAACTAATTGATCAATGCGGGGTAGCGGGAAACTATCCTTTGGGCATACCTTGTTGAGATTTTTGAAGTCGACACACATCCGCCACTTTCTGCTGGGCTTTTTGACCATGACCAAGTTGGAAATCCACTGGGGATAGATGACTTGGCGGATGAACCCAATGCCCTGGAGCTTGGCAACGTCCTCTCCTATTGCCCGGTACTTTTCCTCATCAAAGGCCCTCCGCACCATCACCAACACCGCTGCTCCGCCGCCCAAAAGCCTGCTTACCAAAAACAAGATCAAATCTTGTCCCTCTATCACCCTTCCCAAACCCTCCGTCGCCATTCCCAGATTCTTCAATTGAGTTCGAATTGAAATTGGAATTGAAGGAAAATTGACAATGGCTTGTGGTGAAGGAGGTAGAGCGATTGGGCGGCGGTGGCAATTTGAGGGGGAGGAGGCCGTAGGTGGAGGAGGTGAGGGAGACGATGTGGTGGCTCAAGGCGGAGACCTTGGTGATTGAAGCTTTGGATTGGAAAACCGAAATGATGTTTTGGGTAATTTTGGTTGCTGAGAACAGTGAGAGGGAGGGAGGGGCGGAGACCTTGGTGATTGAAGCTTTGGATTGGAAAACCGAAACGATGTTTTGGGTAATTTTGGTTGCTGAGAACAGTGAGAGAGAGAGAGAGAGAGAGAGAGAGAGAGAGAGAGAGAGAGAGAGAGAGAGAGAGAGAGAGAGAGAGAGAGAGAGAGAGAGAGAGAGAGAGAGAGAGAGAGAGAGAGAGAGGGCCTTGGTGTAGCGAGGAGTGGAGGAGACACGGCTTGAAGAAGAAGAAGAGAAGGGAAAAGCTTAGGGTTCAGGAAAGATCGGAAAGAAGAGATAGCAATTTCCCCGTTCAAAAAAAAAAAAAATACAAGAAGAAGAAATAAACAAAAAAAAAATTAAATTAAAAAAAAAGGTGAGGGTATAATAGACATTTTGATGCAGAAAAAATGCCACGTCTGTAGCTTAACAGAATTTTTGAATGGGGACTAACGAAATAGACCTATTGGTCCAAAATTGAGAGTATAAGTGCTAAACGTGTGAAATTAGAAAGTTAGGGACTGAAGTATTTTTTGAGACAAAAATGCAAGGACTAAACATTATTTAATCCAATTTAAAACATGAACACACAAAAGCTAATTGCTTTAGAACTCAAGTACCTCAAGAGTGACTGGTAATTTAATTCAATACCCTGCAAAATACGATTTTGGAACTTTGTATGGAAGGAAAAACTGAATCCTAGTATTGCTACACTTTGGAGGAATTGCTTATTATGGACGAGTTACAATATTTCCTAAGTAGTTAACACAGATGAAAGCCTCTCTGACCTAGAGCTCTCCTCTAGGGTTTGTGGTGCGGCGGCTTCTTGAGTCCGTCTAAACCTATACCTTCTCCATTCATGGAGATTTCTTCAGGCTTGTGCCTTATTCTGTTTGCCCTCGTCTTTCTCGATGGCAAATTGTTTTCCGGTGCGAGTTTGGGTAGGCTGGCTTTGCTCTTGCCAGCGAGTCACAGGGCCGCAGATGGTGGCGGCGGTGGGTGGGAGCCAGGCTGTTTGGGTCGGCTTCCTTTTCAGGTGGTTTCTTCCTCTGACGAAGGCTTGGCGTCTAGTGGAGGCGTTGGCAGAGGTGGTTGGTCTGGTTCTCTGGTGGCGAAGACTGGTTTTGCTGGTGGATGTTCGGGCTCCGTTGATGGAGGCTCTACCCTCGTTTTGCCGCTCTGTGGAGGCGGGGGTGGTAGGATCGATTCTGATGGCGGTGGGGGAATGGCCGGATCGGATATCAAGGCGGGTGTTGGTGGATTTGATTTTGAAGGCTGGGACCTGGGTCGGTGGGTTTTGGGGATTGACCGGGTTGACTTGATTGGGAATTGTAATGGCGGTGGGGCTGCTGGTTGTCCTGCCGGGTTTCTGACCGGCTTCGGTGACGCAGGCAGGATCTGTGGCGGCGGTTCTGCAGGAGCTGAAGACGGGATGCTTGCTAGGTTTCTCACGGATTGGAGAGATTGGGCTTTGGGCTGCTGCTTGTGGCTTTGGGCCTTTCTGTTTTTTGAATTTTTATTTTTTATTTTAGGTTTGGGTCTGCATTCTTTTTCACGAAAGGGTGTTAGGTCCGTCTTCTTTTTCTGAGTGGAAAAGATCGACGAGAGAAGGGACTGCTTCTTGGGTACTTTATTTTTTCTTGGGGTAGTTTGTTCTCTTGTATTGCGCTTAATCCTAAAAGGTGGGTGTGCTAGGGGTGTGCTGCGTAGTATGCTTGTGTGAGGGGTATGCTAATATAGTGTGCTCTATGTAATGACTTTTTCTGACAGCCTTAACGGGCAAGTCATTATTGTACTGCTTGCTGAATTACATTAATGGATGACCTTTTCTACTAAAAAAAAAAAAAAAAACACAGATGAAAAAAATTAATTATAATAAAGTACACATAAAAGAAAAGCTAATCCTCTAGGACTATATGAGACATCAACGTAATATAATTCTCACTCTAATGCAAAATACAAGTTTGAAATTGAATGACCCTAGTGGCCATTGTACAGTCTAAATATACAGACATCAACTTAACTACTTTTCCAACTAAAATAAACAGTATAAGGGAATTCATATTAGTACAAAAGAAGCATAGGATTGCAAATTGAGCAAACATATTTATCTCTGCAAATCAGAAGAGATGGAACAACAGTTAAATATTTACTTATAGAATCTTTAGCTTGAAGTATCTGCCCATCCATTCAAAACAAATGGGTCATTAACCGCTACACAAATCACAGAATCAATCCCTTTAGCCTTAAACTTATCAATGTTGTTCATGTAATTAGTGACATGCTGCTAGGAACAAAGTAACAAACCCTCGTGTACGCACCCTGACATACACAAATAACAATACCCATTTATACAAATCCCTTGCAAACTTGAAACACTCAGCACTTTAATGCTTCTCATTCATGTTCATCTAATATCTCATTTTCTCATTAAACCTCATGAAAAACATAAACCATTACAGTACACTGGAGAGAGAGAGAGAGCAACTTAGTTTTTTGAAAGGATTAAATTATGTTTAGTTCCTGTACTCTAACTATTTTTTCGTTTCAGTCCCTGACATTCTCATTTAATATGAAAAGTCTCTAACGTTATAATTTCTGTCCGATTGGTCCTCACCGTTAAAATTCCGTCAAATCAGACCGTTAAGTTGCTGATGTGGCACTCAAAGGCACACCAGCTCAGCAGTTTGCATGCCATGTAACATGCAAATTGTCCAATATACTCCCTGCCTTTTCCCCCATTCTTGACCAAAAAATAACTCCAAAGTGCTTGAATTTGTCACTCCAAACCCCACACCTACAGCAGCAACTTTTCCAAACACATTACCAAGAACAAAATTTCAGTTTGAGATGTTGAATTCACCTTCGACCAAGTTCATGGACATGCATCAACCTGCAAACATGTTCTCTCTTACTCTTCTTACAACCTCAATCTCTTCAATTGAAGAGTCTGATTCAACCACAGGTTCAACCAAATCAAACACAACACCATCACTCTTTTCTTTCACAATCACATCACTCCTCAAAACCAATATTGCATAGCCAATCCTTTTAGCCATTTATTGCAAAGTCGATTTCGCATTCGAGCAAGGTTTCACTAAACAAGAAAAGTGCTTACCCACACATTCCATAAACAAAAGCAAAAAAGCAGACAACGTGATCCTAACGGCGAACTTGGTGGTGCACATAGCCAAAACCACCACTGCAAACACCTTTGGCACCGCCACAAAAACCGAATTCAAATCTCCACTGCTACCATGGCCCGATTCCTCAACAACAGTTTCAGAACTTCCCGCATCGGTTTCACCCGAAATCTGAGAATCATTGTCTTTCGAAATACCATGATCATCTTTTCCGGCAATGAAATTCTCGATCTCTCCCCAACTGGGTACCACCAAAATTGACAAATCTTAACTAAAATAAAAACCAAGTATATAGACATGTAGATCTTGAAGAGTTGATCAAGTTTCATACATCACTTACCATCAACGGTGACTGGAGGAGTCGTTGGAAAACTCGCCGGAAGCACTGAAGCTTCCCAGCTTTGATTCTCTCTCATGCCTTATCATCTGGATAAACCAACACCGTGGATAGGTCGGCGAGGACGAGAGGAAGCTTCTAGAACAGGTGAGCTGCCACGATTTGGCCTGAATCGGAAAACATCGCCGGAAATGCGTGAAGCTTTCGGGTTTCACTCGGCCATCGTCGTCGCTTGTTTAGAGCAAGGAAGACCGGGCTTCGGTTCGCCCTGCCAAGAGGAGTCGAACGACACCAGTCCGACGTCGAGAGGTAGCCGGAAAGTGGAGAGAGGGCTGGGTCACTGTTGCTCGATCTGATGCTCCTCAAGAAATGGACGGAGAAGGGGCCTAAACACCCATAATATAGGGCAGGGATAGTATGGGCATTTTGCAATTGGAAAGGCTTACGTGGTGTTGACTTTAATGCCACGTCAGCCTACAAACAGAGCAATTGGACGGAGTGTACCGATCGGATGGAAATTGTGACGTTAGAGACTTTTTAGATTAAATGAGAATGTCAGGGACTGAAATGATAAAAGAGTCAGAGTATAGGGATTAAACAAAATTTAATCGTTTTTAAAAATTATCTTCTAACTGATTCATTTGTTCATGGCCAATTGACAATATCCAGATTCCTTCTTAGGCTCCCTACAGTTGTTGGGGTGAACAATTTTGCTAATGGTTTTACTCACTAGCTGGATGGGTGGGTGAGAGCCTGAGAGGCAGCCCAACTTGTTTGAGGAAAACTCTTTGAAGTGAGATTCCTTCAAGGTAAATCCAGGTGAGGCGCAATCCCCTCAAGACATATCTAAGTAAGGTGAAATCTCCTCGAGGCTAATCTAAATAAAGTGAAATCTCCTCAAAGATGATCCAAGTGAGGTAAATCCTCTAAAGACCAATCCAAGTAAGGTGAAAACTCGGCCTCAAGGCAGATCCTAGTGAGGTAAATCCCCTCAAGACCAATTCAAGTAAGGTGAAATTTCCTTAAGGCGGATCCAAGTGAGAAAAATCCCTTCAAAGCCAATCCATGTAAGGAGGAATTAATCATTTCGAGGCCAACCTAACTACCTAAGTGAGGTAAAATCATATTCTAATCAAAAGATGACCCAATCTATTTGAGGAGAGTTGAGAAGTTCAGGTCCCCTTGAGGGAAAATCTTCTTGAGATGATCTGATCGAATAAGGCGAAACCAATCAATGAAATTAGTCAGCTCAGCCGAATCTGTAGCAATTGGGAAGCATTCCCCACGTTATGCTAAAAGGGGTATAGTAGATCCAATAACGTATGACTTGCGAACCAAGCACACCACTATGCACACTAGTGTCAATTAATACTAGGGGATCTTGGCTAATTATTAGACAATGATGCATTTGTTCTATCTCTATGATGTTTTTTTGTTTTTTTTAGTTATTTACGTATTAATTTTTAGCTATTATCTCATCATATGTTATTTTGATCTTTTGCTTTTTCTATCGGTTGTTTGCAGATTGGCATTGTGGTGTAGGCAACACATTTTTGACCATCAATAGTTTCTCGTCTAAGTGCTGCTTTAAAAATACATGTGGGAAAAATTCTTCTATGGTCTAGATTACAGTACATATGATAGTTCGGGTTCATATCATTGGTCCATGTAATATGTGTACATACCGCCTATCACTACACCAATTTTGTTATCAGACAACGGCAAAAAACCGTTGTGTGATTTGATGTATAACCGTTGTAGAGTGAGCCGTTGTCTGATGAAAAATCAGACAACGGTGGAACACAGTTGTGTGATAAACACATAGACAACAGGTATGTGTTATAACTGTTGTTTGATAGCTCGGCAGATGGCTCGGCAGATGCCAAGCGCGCAGCTGCGCAGCAGTTTAGGGGCGTCTTCAGACAACAGTGCCAGTTTGCAACCGTTGTATGTTAATCATGTCAGACAACATTTTTTTATTTTGTCTGTTGTCTGATTGCTCTTCAAACTTCAGTTCTTAGACTATATCTGTTGTGTGATTAAATTTAGGACAACAGAGTTCAATTGCTTCTGTTGTGTGATTAACTTGTAGGACAACAGAGTTCAATTAATTCTGTTGTGTGATTAGCTATTAAGACAACAGAGTTCAATTGCTTCTGTTGTCTGAGTATAAATTAGAAGACACTGATTTGTTAAAAACCGATGTGTGATATGAATGATTGCAATGTGTTTCTATCCCATTTTTGGCCATTCAGACAACGGGCAGTCATCTATATCTAATCTGTTGTGCGATCATTTGAACATCTCATTCATGAATTAGAGAGTACGCCATCAAATACAAACATTGCAAACCATCAAATGAGAAATCTAACCAATACTCCCCGCGTGATGCTGCGGGTTTGCATTGAAATTTTGTACGTAAAACAGTCATAATAATAAGCTAAGAAACATTAATTGAAAATGTTATAACTTTACATATTACAGAAGTGGTGTTTAAACCAGACTCATATTTTTACATAAGAAGTTAAGCTCTCGGAGGAGGAGAATTATGACCATGACCATCACTTAGTGCGTCTTTAACAGGGATTTTAAGATTCCAAGTTCCTGTTGAAGCTCCAACAAACTGTGAAATCCCTTTTAATGGTTCATCAGTTGGAGTCATCTTTGTGGCTGTTTGAATGATCAGTATAGAGTCAGGAACCGGAACAAATTCAGCTCCATAGCTCACATCCCACCCAACTACAAAGTTCCCATATGATGGTGCACTTCTGCAATTTATTGACATCCAATTCAATAGTGTAAGCTTTGATTCATCATCAGACATGCATGAGTGGGATTGTTTGGCAGTGCTTTTATAAAAGAGCCTTCTCTCACTGACATAATTTTTTTTATAAAGTGCAGGCGCTTCATGTAAATGCACCGTGAACATTTCTTAATGAAACAATCAATCATTTTATATATGAAAGCACTATAAGCTATTTCTTCCAACTTTCAAACCACTCCAAAAAGCTCTGAAGAGTATTTGAAAGCTTTTTTTACCATCACTAAAAGCCTGAAAGTATTGCCAAACAGGCCCCAAGTCGTGGACTATAAATTTTGTGCTCAGAATGCAAATAGATAGTATATATCAAATAATAATATAACAACAAAGAAGAAGCAATCTAACCTCATAAATTATAATTTCCAGAGTCTTCTTTGTCCCAAGTTTGATGGTTACTTCAGCGACCGGATCAGCAATGGTGAATTCTGGGTTGCACTCACAGTAATCCACACTCAAACCTCCATATTGTATAGGAACATGCTCAGCAGAAATGTACCTACAGCATCATGTGAAATTTTAACTTCAAATCAACCAACTCTATAAAAGGGGATATACTCTACAGAAACCCCTATTGATCAAATCATGCAATGTCAGATAGACAGAAACTATACTAACTTGAAAAGGATCTCTGCAGATTTGGCTGGGCTTGCAAAGACAAACTTGGTTTTGGTCCCCTGTGTCAAGAAGGGGCTTATCAATATGTAGAATGCAAAATACCAACCATGCATGGAGCAGTCTTCTCACCACATACACAACAGATCATGCAAAAGCAGTTATATTTCACAAAAGCAAGACTGAAACTAATCAAGACTGGAACTATTTCCTACTCCTTACAGATGAACAAGTACACAAAAGCATCGCATTTCAGAGATCTGATTTCACTACTAACCACCGAAAGCCATAAGCCGCGACCCTTAAGACCCAACAACAAAATCAGGAAGAAAAGAACGAATCCGATGTAAGTGACATTAACGAACTGAAGCTTCTAATAAGACTAACACAGTTCACAAATATAACAGGAATGTATATTCTCAAAAAGCTCTCAACATAGATAATTGCAAGACCACAAGCAGAACATAAAGATCAAATAAAGGGAAAGAAATAACAGGTTCTCTACTTCTCTTTTGTCTAAGTCAGAATGGTAAATTAAACTACTTTTCAAAGTATAATCAACAACCTGTCCCAAAATAGCTTTACAAGATGGTGCGTGCTAAACAATCAAAAATACTACAGCTAATCACTATTAATTCTAACTAGAACAAATAAACAACTTTATACCCAACTTTTCCTCAAACGTCAATTTAGAACAAGGACATCAAAGAAAAGAAAACAAACAACAATTGCATATATAACCAACCAAGAAGCAAACAAATTCTAAGAACTAAATTAATTAAAACAAAAGCTTAGATTTCATCACACTAAAGGAAATACAATTTGCCAAAACTTGTTCTTTGACGGAGTAAAGAAAATCAACTCAAAAAAATAAGCAAATGGTTTGCTGAAATCAAATAAAAACTACTCCTCATCACCCAAATCGATAAACAGCTAATAACGTAATACCCAGACCAATTAACAAAACAATCAAATCAGTGAAGTACGACCAACATAGTAGACATAATGATCTTGCACAAAACAGCACCCACATTTGGACAACTTTCTCAGCAAAACAAACTGAATTAGACCTTGTTCTTAACATCGAGACATTTGTACATAAAAAAGGATCATAAGATACAACTCACCCTCTAATTTCTGCGAGATCACCAGTATATTCATAGCTAAGAGAGTAATAGAAGTAAAGCCTTGATGCCAGGACATCAATAGTTCTGAAGTACATGTTCTTTAGTCATGAAGCCATGAAGAACAATCAGAAACATGATACCTGATAAACAGGTGAAAGAAGAGAAAGGAAGAAACTGCTGTAAAGAAATGGATAGATTGCTGTCTTTCTACCTTATGTACTGCTGAAACTTCCCCCTTGCATCAAATTCAGTTTTGTTCACTTAACCCTGCAAATCAACAATAAGTTTCTCTATATTAGAAGAATAACATGTTCCATGTACTGTAAGTTAAAGATTATGTCACAGGTAGAGAAAAAAAGAATAGAACAAAATGTAGAATAACAGATTCGAGTACTTAGAATGTATTTACCAGCACAGGACATTTCACCAGAGGGATTTATCAATGTTCTGCACAATAAAAAAAATCAGGTCCTGACACATACACAAGCATTAACATTATCTAGATAGAGTAATTTTCATACCCTAAAACATTATCAAGTCTTTTCCAATTATTTCCAGACATCTGGAAATATACCAAATTGAAACATTAGCACAAGGATTGCACATTGCTTTGAATACTTTAATCATCTAGTCCAATTTTCTGATACTCACCCTTGCAGAGCTGTAGGCCACCGGAGTAATGCAGTTACAGCACCTGTTCACAAAGAATAGCTCAAAATTACAACAGCTTTAACAACAAGCCAACTCTTGGGCTAATAATCAACTAGATAAAGGCGATCCTTTTCCATACCTGAGATATTTCTTGAAAGTGGTACAGCAAGGGGGATTAAAACTTGCTTTGCTCCTGGAGAAATAATAGAATCACCTGTTTCATAGTAATGTATGTAAGAACTATGTATTAATCTACTGATGCAGAACATGGCAACATTAAAATAAGAACTATCTTTCTATTGCTTCCAAATTAGTAAACGGTCAACCACTTGCAATCTCTTTAACACCTTGCAAAATTGTGATATCCTTTCCCCCATGTTTGTTGAGAAAGAATTTATATGATGGAGGCAAACTCTCCTGCTTCAATATGTAAGCAGACCTGAAGAAATGAATTTTTATCCAATATCGTGACTTAGTAATCTGCTTTCACTATCAACAAGATGAATTCATAAAAACTTCAAAGGTCAAGATACCATAAGTTATTCCCACATACATAATGCTTGGCAGTATCTGTCCATTATTGCCCCAAGACAATTTAAAATATGACAACGAAAAAATAAAACACACACTGCATACACTGGCTACACCAGTACTAAATATGAACATTTCTACAACAAAGTATACTTACAGAATTTGCGAAGAGGAGAGACACATAAAGAAAATGTCACCGTGCTTCCAAGTGAGAGGTCTACAAACACGACCAAACCGTTTGCTTTTAATCCCACAACGCGTGGCCAACACGGCAGCACGCATAAGTATGTATACAGCCAAGCTCGTATGCTGCGTGTTATGCCCGGTAAGAAGCATAGACGGTCCTGCTATAAGCCCTGCTAACAAAGCCCTCCACTTAGCTGTCCTGAACTAGAGTAACACCGGAACATAATCAATTAAACCAGAGCAAACAGCTATCTCAAATCTCAATCAAACAGACCATGCGAAGCTGAATATAAAAGAACAAGGAACATGCCTACGGTGGCCTCCCAAAGAAGCAATAATCTCATCCACTGAAACAAATGTGCCTGCAAAAGTCCCAAGAAACAGACCATATCTCAAGGTCTCCTTCAAAACAGTAACAATTGCTTCATTATTCGTAATCGCACCCTCAGTCCTGAACAGATACACATCAAACACTTAAATTATAACCAATAAACACATTAACAAGTTTGAATTGTTCAAATATTCGATATAATTAGCACATTAATCACTTCAATTATGACATAATTAGGTTTGAATTACTGAAATATTAACTTTTTACCTGAGAGAGGCTAAGAGCTTTCTCTTTCTGAGTCTAGCTAGGATGGAGAAGACGGCGAGGCCGCCTTTGAGGCCGGCGCCGATGGTGAAACCCTTAATCGAAGCAGTCACAACCCGCCGTAGCTTCTCGGAATCGCTCGACGGCACAGGAACGTATTTGAGCGAAGAGGAATAGCAAAACGACGACGGAGAGGGATCAGATTTTCTGTAATGTGCGCACACCAGATCTTCGGCGTGATCACCGTTAGAGCCGCCATTCTCGCCTGCGCAGCAGGTGCAGACGTCGCCGTCCGGCGACATGAGAGGGCGAGTGGATTAGGTTTTTGCGGGAATGGGGTGGCGCGTGGAGACGAAAGAGGGATTCAAAGGAGATTGAGAGGTGGATGATCGTCGATTAGGAGGTCGTGCTTTAGCCAAACGACGGCGGCGCCGGTTTTCGCTCCGCTGTTAGTTGAAATTTGAGCTCGGAAACGGCACCATTTCGGCGAGTAAAGGTGGGTTCTTGGGGAGAAGGAAAGCGAGGGAGAGTGATGGAGAGTGAAGAGTGAAGCCATTACTGTCCAGATTGAGAGAAGGATTGTTCCCCTTCTTTCAATCTTCTTCTAAGATCTGAGATCTGTTAGAGAGAGAGAGAGATCTGTGCCAAAGCGCGATGTTTAAGAGAAGTCGAGGTTTTTGGGAAGGGACTGTGAAGTGTGAAGAAAGTGACGGAGAAGTCTTTGATGGAAACGATTCAAAGAAAAACCCTTATTTTGTCTAAGTGGGAGTGAGAGGAGACAAATAGCTATGGTGTTTTCATGAGAGGCCCATGGTGTTTTCATGATGTTTAGAAGAGAGCTGCTCGACGAGTTCAGGAAACGGCTGTTTTTGACAAAGTGTTGACGGGGAGACAGCAAATCCAATAAACCTAGCTATCCATTTAAGTTGTCAAAGGCGGGCTTTTAATTTTTGCTTTATGAATCAGACAACACAAAGATGAAGTTTTGTTGTCTGATTTTGAACAAATCAAACCTCAGCTAAGGTTTCAAAGAGGGAAAAGTTCCCGCTATAATATGCAACCAAAGTAACATGCTAGGCAATGCTCATTCACACAACGGAAACAACTCATTTGGTTGTGGGATCATCAATCTGGTGCTATATTTCAATCAAAAGTTGGAGGTTTTTGGGGGGCTTCAGTGCCATTTTGGGCCAAATAAAGGCACATCCAAATATTTCCCACTTTATCACACAACAAAAAGTCAAAAACCGTTGTATCATGCTTTGCATGGTACTCTCATACAACAGATATAACTATACTGTTGTGCTATATAGTACCAATTTGGAGCCAAATTTGAGTCGATCTGGGAGGGAAATCTGCCGCTATTTTTTTTTTATGATTCAGACAACAGATTATTCTTGTAACCGTTGTGCAATGACCTTCTAAACAAAAACTTCAGAATTTTAACCACCTTATACAACGTAAGTTTACTAAACATGTTGTGTGATTCACTTTTCTTCATCACACAACACATTTTTTTTTTCGTTGTGCAAAAAGTGTTGTCTGATAACAAAATTGGTGTAGTGTATATTACATACCGTCAAGCATAAGCAATAACCTTGTAGGTCGCTCCCGCGACATGGTTAGTCCTGTCTACGATATGCATCCGGTAGACCGACGTCCGAGCTACCTCGCTATGGTGGAGGTCAGCCAGTATCTTGCCAGGAGGCCACCCTCCCATGCTCTTCAAGTGGCTTCAAGGGAAGCAAATATGTGCATTGTATCCCACATCGGAAATATAGAATAGAATGAGAGCTCCTTTAGCTATTAAAGGAAGTCCTCCCCTTCTTAGAAGGGATGAGATTCATGATCCCCCCACACTTGTATACTACAAAGGCTACTTGACCTCACTCATAGTAGAAATATCTAAGTGGAAGTAGCCTTACCTCAAGGGTAAGGTGAACCACTATACATGCTTGTGTCTTTCTCTCTCTCTCTCTCCCCATCATGATCCATACTTAGTTCCCGTTCCGTATTCTCACACATAAACAATATGTATTTGTTTTTTTGTTTTGAATAGGATTTGATGTTATTAGATATCAAAGCCATGAAAACAGGCCAGAGTCTAACATACACTTACATAAGAATCTGGTGAACCGGATAAACCTATCTAAGCCAATACTAAACTCATTAAAGTCTAAAGGGACGCTCGCCGGAAAGCAAGCCTAAAACGAGTAAGAACAAACTCACTATTCTAAGGAAAAATCATTCATCTAGTCTAATTTGCCAACATGTAATATGTATTTGTTGCTGATTGATTTCCTTAATTTAATTTTTTTGGGCTAAATACTAGTTACTACCCTGTAGTTTAGGTTCAGAATCAATTCAATCATTGAACTTTCAATTTCATCAAAAACACACCTGCGTTATAAAATCTCGTCTAATAGGTCCTTCCATTAATCATCCGTCAACTGAAGCCGTTAACTCGCTGACGAGGCATGCCAGGTCAGATCATGTGGGCCCCACCTATCAGGAAAAATTCCAAACTTTCCCCTGCCTCTAATCCACCTCCAAATCTAGGGCTGTCCTCCATGGCTACAGGGGGTCGAGAAATTGCGTCTCTTTGGATTAAGGTAAGATTGATTTACCTAGTTCACGAGGTCGTAATTGTTGAATATCTTGTACCTACCATCTGGTTTTGAAGATATCATTTTTGAACCGTTGAAGCTGATGATATCAGCAACACTAACACTTCCCTGTTAAAGATCGAGAACTGGGTAAATCAATCTTATGAACACAATTTCAGATAAGATTAATGGATAACAGCTTCAATTGACAACACACCATAATATCCATTGCCTCTAACAACAACAACTCGGTTGTTGTAGAGACGCCGAAAATCTCTCCCACTCTCATCTCCGACATCGTTTTCGCCTCTCAGACCCAACCGGAGAAGCAGCAGCCAACCACCACTCATCATGATCATGTCTTCAAATCTAAGCTTCCGGACCTTCCCAACATCTCCAACCACCTTCCTCTCCACACCTACTGCTTTGAAAACATCTCCGACTTCTCCAAACGACCCTGTCTCATTGTCAACTCCACTGGAAAAACCTATACCTTTTCTGAAACCCACCTCATTTCTCAAAAGACCAGAGCCGGCCTCTCCAAGCTTGGCATCACCAAAGGCGATGTGATCATGATCCTCCTCCCAAATTGCGCCGAGTTCACTTTCGCATTCATGGGAGCTTCCATGATCGGCGTCGTCACAACTACCACTAACCCCTTCTACACCGCCTCCTAAATCTTCAAGCAATTCAAGGCCTCCAATGCCAAGCTCACCGGCCATCACTCAATCCATATACGGAGACAAGCTCCGACACTCCAGTACCAACTTTGATCAATACCCGATGCTCGGCGAACACTTTCCCGCAGTCACCATTGACGACCCTCCCATCAACTGCTTACATTTCTCAGTCCTCTCAGACGCCAACGAAAATGAACTTACGGGTTCTTCGTGGCCCAGATATTCGCTAAAGACAATTACAGCTTCAATTCCTTTCTCAATCTGTTTAATTGTTGCAGGCTTATCCGCACCCACGACGTCGTGTTGAGAAAAGAGACGCAATTTCTCACCCCTGTAGCTATGGAGGACGGCGCTGGATCTGGAGGTGGAATAGAGGTAGGGGTAAGTTTGGAATTTTGCCTGATAGGTGGGGCCCACATGATCTAACATGACATGCCTCGTCAGCGAGTTAACGACTTCAGTTGACGGATGATTAACAAAATGACCTATTAGACGAGATTTTATAACGCAGGGGTGTTTTTCATGAAATTGAAAGTTCAAGGACTGAATTGATTCCGGACCTAAACTACAGGGTAGTAACTAGTATTTAGCCCAATTTTTTTTTTCACACGTGCAATGGTTTCCACAAAATTTGAGTGATTTTATTGACTGAGATCAAAACATGGCTATATCATGTGGTAATCAGGGACCACTGAATAATTACTCGAGTCTCTACAATTGCCTTCTCAGGTGATAATGGTTCTCAAGGTTTCTCATCTAGTCTCTTTGCTATCAAGTTCTAAAGTAAAGTGCTCTGGCTTCTCAACCATAGTTGGAACTTGGAAGAGGTTGATGGTGGTGGTTATTGGGGTCGTGAATGTACAACGGTTAATTGGTTTGGCCGCTATGATTCCACCATTGCAAAGAAGTGAAGACCATCATCGTAGAAGAAGTGAAGATCCTATTATACTTCTTCATGTCAGTTATTATTACATTTGTCCCTAGTAATCGTGATCCAGCGACAGAACTTCTTAGAAGGAATGAGCTTATGTATCCCGTCTTTTACTATTTAAATCGTAGATGAGTCAATCTTGCTATCTCATATATTAATATATGTTGTACTATGATTACATTTTAATATGGTAATTTCACATTCAATAAAAAAAAAATATTATATGTGATTCAAGAACCCCTTTATGTATTTGTATGAGTACTTCAATAGCCAGGTTAGTAGAGTTACCTACAAGTCACTGAGATTGGGCATTGCGTTTCAATCATTAGCGAGTATAACATCTTTAAAAATGCTTCTAGTAAGATGGGCAAAAAATTCATCTTTATTTTTTTTTTTTGGCAAATTAGAGTACAAGAAATTAAACTACAAAATACAACACCAACCACTGAGATAGATGCAGATAGCCAAGATGGACAACCAAGCTTATCTATAGGAAACTAATGGAATTACCTGTAGCTACTTCTAGAGTCTAGACCCTCTACTTGCTACAAGACATGATGCACTGAAATATCCTTGGGGAGCTTCTCATAAATAAGCTTCTTAAGGTAGAATAATTCCATTATACAGAAGTTTTATCAAATTTGAGAGATAAGCACTTATTTTTGGCAGAGTTATCTATACTTCATAAACATAATGTCGCCTGTTTGCCATGTTGGGTAGCCCATGAGTTTTTTCCTAAGACAGTTGTCTTAGAGTATGAGAATTATTTACCTAGTAGATTTTGAATTCCTACTGATGAATGAAGTTCCAATAAGGAAGGAAGATCCTTATTGATGTAGGATTACCTGTAATCCTTGTTGATTACAGAGAAGGAAAAGGCATATCCTAATGGCTATATAAGGAGGGTTCTGCTCTTGGTTTTGCATCACAGAGACAGAGAGCAAAGTGTATTCCATTCTTGGAGTTAGAGAGTGAGAGAGGGCAAAGAAGAAAGAGACAGGAAGAGAAGAGAGAGTTCTTGTTTTCTTATTCTTTCTGGTTGTTCATCAGTCTGTTTGAGGCTTGGTATGATTGTGTATCCATTATAAATATAATGGAAGACTGTTTTTCTGCCCGATGGACGTAGGCAAAAGTTTTGCTGAACCACCTTAAATCTGTGTTCTTGTGCTCGTATCTTTGTGGTTGTTTCTCTTGGTGCGCTGTGCTTATATGTGTTTTTCGACTTCACATATTGGTCAATTCTCAACAATTGTCTCCTTCACGATGAACCATGATCTACCCAATTTTTATTCCTCGCCAACATGCACGTGAATCACGTGATGTATCTTCTAGGTGCTCACCACTAACATAACAAACAAGAAAAGGTTGTTGGTATATGTAAACAAGACACCAATATTAAGTTAGGAAAATTCTTTTATGAACCAGAGGTTTAAGCTAAGTGAACTAGCAGATCCAGCAGATCTCAGCCGTTGACACACACACACACACACACACCACACAGGCCAATCACCACATAGGTCGCTATACATGCCATTCACCACACAGGTCGCCACATAAGCCAATCACATCTTAAATCACACAATTAAGATGGTCACACTAGAACCATGGTATCTCAACAAAACACAATTCTACAATCACAACTCGATACACAATTGTGCACACACAACTCAAAACACACTATCTGTTAATGTCTAAAAGTTCGGCGGTAGCTGAACCTTTGTTAACGCTGATCCGGTGGGCTGATCGATACTTGTGATGCTCTCAAAGCTTCCGCTACCTGTCAAATAAAATACAAAGAGCGTCAGAGGGAGACCACGCTGGGCGGTCTTCAACTCTCCGATGCCTAAGTTAGTCAATGTATTTATGTTGACAAAGTAACAGTAGGTAAGTATTGAATGCGTAATTAATGAGGAGAGAGGAGAGAACCTTTTATAGGTGAGGAAGAGGAGGTTCTTCTCTTTGTTTTCGATGTGGGACTGAAGTGTTTCAGTTCCCAGCTCTGGGAGCTACTGATGCCATTTTGGCACGGCGCGTGGCGGCGCGTCGGCGGTGATCTGGGGGTGATCCGACGCTGAGGTTGTAGCACGCCTGGCGGTGTACCTGTGTGTCATTCCTTTGGTTGGAATTAGTACCTTTAGCGGTACAATGAGCGTGGCCCATTATAGCTAATTATGCTTGCAAATGTACATGTATGTACAAGTCCCCAGTCAAGGAGGGCAATCTTGGTTGGGGAGTTGTTCGGCGGTTTGAAGCGTTTTCTTCCGCTAGACTTGCAAGAGCATAATTAGCGTCAGTGCGTTGTCAACCATGGATTTTAGTGAGCAAACGCTTTATACCCTTTCGGGTGGGCCCCTGCTAGGCCCCCTAGGGAGTCCCCCACTCCCCGGCCAAGGTAGACCTCCGGATGGTCGGCGAATTGTTTGCTGAGGGGGAGCTGCACTGAGCAGAGGGTGTTGGGTAGCGAACCCAATCTTAGTACCCGAGTGACGGGGGTCAACGTGCCTGATCAGGGTAGTCGTAGACTGTTGACAAGTCCCCGTGTCCCGTAGGGACAGTCTGACCGTAACGCCGCGTGGCGGTCGTTGTCAGAGTGAGGCGTGGCCTCGGGATCCGCCGCTGGCGGATATCCCCCCGCTGACTGTAGCAGGAAGCAGTGTCCAGTAGACATGCTTAGCGGTATGTTATTGAGCGGTATTGCTCTGAACAATCGTATGCTGTTTGCAAGGTGACCCGAAGGATCCGCTACAGGTTTTGTAGCGGAAGGTTCCCCGCTGGAAAGATGGCGAGGGTGAAGTTCTGCTGGCGGTGTTGCGCTCAGCGGAGACTTCGTTACTTGGAAGATGAGACTACGTCACTTGGAAGATGACAAGGGAGAAGTTCCGCTGGCGGGGTTTCGCGCAGCGGAGACTTCGTCACTTGGAAGATGACAAGGGAGAAGTTCTGCTGGCGGGGTTTCGCTCAGCGGAGACTACGTCACTTGGAAGATGACAAGGGAGAAGTTCCGCTGGCGGGGTTTCGCTCAGCGGCGACTCCGTCACTTGGAAGATGACAAGGGAGAAGTTCCGCTGGCGGGGTTTTGCGCAGCGGAGACACTACACCAATTTCGGAATCAGACAACACATATCAGACGACAGCAAACATTTTAACTGTCGTCTGAAATAATCAGACGACAGCAAGAAATATTCTGTCGTCTAAGTTTTTGAATCCAACAACAGTTTTTTCTTGGCTCTTGTGCAAAAGCATTTCAGACAATGGTTGATTTTTTTGATGTTGTCTGAATGAGTCAATTCAGACAGCAGTTATTATGTGATGTTGTCCAAGGTTCATTTATACAATGGTTTATTTTTGCTGTTGTCTGATTATTTTCAGTCACACAACTGTTTTATTTTATTTTAGGTGTCTGTTGTCTGATATCTTTTAAGTCAATGCCTGCTGAAAGATGTTGTCTGATTGTTCTGATTCACACAACAGTTTTTAGGTTTCTATTGTGCCACTCTCTTTCAGACAATGTACTTGAGTTGATGTTGTCTGAGTTTTAGGGTTCAATATGCTGGCGCCCTAGAATTGGCTTTTAAGGCTTGGTTAAATTTTCAAAATTCACTTCCCTCCGTTCGACCAAATTTTGGTGAAATTTTAGAGCAGTATATAAAGTAAAGGGAACCCTAGCATTTCCTCCTTTTCTCCTTCTTCCTCTCTCGGGCCGCACACGCCTCTCTCTCCCCTCTCCTCTTACCTTCTATTCTCTTTCCCTTCCACTTCTCTCTGCCATCATCGGAGACCACCATTTTTGGCCACCAATTCACGACACCACCCTTGGATCAGCTCCTCTGCTTGAAGACGATAAATGGAATCAGAGTTCTGCAATTCAGGTTGGGTTCGTGATGGGGAAGCTCAGCTCTACCCTTGGTGGATTTCGTTTTGGTCTTTTCGATTAATCGCATACTTTCATCATCTATTTTTGTTTTCTCTGTGCCTCCTTCTCTTATTACTGTGCGAATTTGTGGGTTCAGGTACTATGGATTCATCAAGAAATCCATGTAATGGTGCCTCACTACATATGGGGGGATTGGGGTGCATGCAGTATGCACTTTCATAGGTACTTGACATGAAAGAGCTCTGGTACCTATATATGTAAGCACTTCCCCGAAACCCTCTCTCTCTCTCTCTCCATCCCCCCCCCCCCTCCCACCACCCACTGATCCATTTTCTTTGGGGCTCATCTGGAAGGTGGACTGAACGGAACTATGTGACCTTGCTTCTAGTCGTGGCCGGAGGACGTGCAGTCTGCCGTTGACTGGTCGGAGGAAGGCGAAGAAGATGGTGGCTGCGGTGAGTCCACCTTGGTGGTCGGAGATCAATGACGGAGGAAAGAGTCTTCCAGATCCAGTTTCTCTCTCCTCCATCTCTCTCTATGGAAAGGAGTTTGATTTTCTTTAATTTTGATTCTATGTAGTTTCTGGGTTTCGTTATGTTTCCCAATTTGTCAATTAAGTTTTATCGGGTTGGATGTTCTTGTTGAAAATGTTTAATGGTGTTTTTCTTTTGTGTGCATATGCTTCAGACGTTGGCTGGATTGCATTCTAACAAATTGGAATCACCCGAGCTGAAGACCCGCATTGAGGCTTTGACAGAAATACAGGTTGGTCTTCTTTTAAGATTTATCTTCTTTTAGACTTAGTTTGGATGCTAATTTGAGATGTTTCTAACGAATCAGTAGACAATTTTGAGGCTCCTGAATTTTCAAGGAGGACTTTTGATGGGTATCGATTAATTTCCGACTTTTAATTTAGCATGAAATTGATATGGGTCTGTTATTCGAAATAGTTATATAGATAGATGTTAACAGCTTCCATGTTTAATTTGGGTTGATAGTTTTGATGGGGTTTCTTTGATTTGCTCATATCTGCCTACTGTTTTTGTTGTATGATTGATTTGGTTGTAGAAGCTCAGAAAGGTTTTTTTTTTCAATAAGACTGTGTATTGTGTTTATATGTATTGAGGATTTGGATAGAATATTTGAATGGTGTGTCTGGCTACTTCAGGTTTGTGGAGAATTGCTATTTCAGAAGCATAGAGCTGCTTTGATTTCAAACATGGAGAGGCCCATGTGGAAGGTTAGCTAAAGAAACTTTATCTCTACTTTCTAATTGAAGAAAGTTTGGTTTTTTATCTGGGTTTTGAGGGTGAAGTGTTCTGGGATTTGATAATGGTTTGTGTTTATGTTTTTCATGATAAAGTTTGAATCTTTTAACTGGGTTTTTGAGTTTGAAATTATGGGTATTTGGGTTTGACATGTGTAGGTTTTGTTATCTGTGATTGCTGAACTGTAAGCATCTGGCTGCAATTATTTAGTTCTAGACAAGCCACAAAGGTTCGATCTTGTTTGTAAGAATCTTGACATGCACAGTAATCTCTTATCTAATCATCTGCTTACTGATTGCAGATGTTTTTGGATGAATCTTGTGTGGTCTTTCTGGGTACCTACATAATAGCTTCTTTGGCAATCTCAAGTGTATATTCATTGTGAAATTAAAATTATATGTTTTAATTTACTGCATTTACCTGGTGTTGCTTTTCTTGACACTAAGGTAATTTATCTTTTTGTGGAATTAGAGATTTTTTTTTCCCTCTCTTCTTGATCTGGAAATTGCTGTAATTTGTACTTGTTTTTTTTTAGAATTTTAGTGTCATTGCGGTAATTGAATCGGTGACTCTAGGGAGATATGAATTTGGTGAATCAAAATGTCTAGAAGTGGAGATGAGGTTTAATAGTATTCTTTACTTACTGCCCTTTCTGCTCAATGAACATGAACTGTTATGTAATTGTACTACTTTGCAGGGGTCACTAGCGTTCAAGCTAGAATTTCAATATTGCAGATGCAGCAGTGGCTTTGGAAACGCAGTCACAAAAAAGTTCACTGCTAACGTAACTTCTGGTACTTTGGAGATCCGTTTATTCTGGGCTGGGAAAGGGACAACAGGTGTTCCTTACAGAGGAGACTATGGTCCTCTTATATCAGCTATCTCTATAGATTCTGGTATGTCTTTTTACGCTATAAGCTCTCTGACCTTCTTCTGCTAATGTCACTACTAGAATTTTTCTCATATACATCGGCCAAAAACCGATGTAAAAAAAAATTTCTACACATGTGTTAGTGGGTGATGTAAAAGATCGCCAAAAAATAGACATCGGTTAAAAACCGATGTCCCATATAACTATAAACATCGGATTAGATTCTAGACTCGATGTTAAACTGCTATTATGATCTCAAATTGGTGTTTGTAGATATTGTTAAAACTTCATATTTTTGCATTTAATGCTTAACGAAATATAGGTCCAATAGCACTAGTATTCATTTTAACATCGTTACTCATTCTAGAAACGATGTGTAATATATTCTTACACATCGGTATTTTTGAAATTTGCCTACTGTTTATAAGGTTTACGGGTACTTGCCATATACCAAACTATTTCCAATAGAATCTACATTCTTTTGCATTATAGGACCGATGTACATTATTATGTTAAACATCGTTTCCTTTTATGAAGTGATGTGCAAGCTTATATTAAACATCAGTTTTTGAGATTGTCACCAATGTTAATACTTATAGTAAACATCGTTTTTAATTTAATAAATCGATGTCCATTTCATTGTTTTACATCGTTTCTTACTTAAAAAGTGGATGTCCATTGCGCTGTTTAACATCATTTCTTACTTAAAAAGTCGATGTCCATTGAGGTGTGTTACATCGTTTTTTACTTAATAAGTCCATATCCATTGAGCAACTTACATCGTTTCTTACTTTATAACTCGATGTGCACTGAATAAAGAGACATCGATTTTTGTTTCCAATCTGATGTATCATCTGTTTAATGACATCGTTTTTGTAGTTTAATACTGATTTGAAATACACGTATATACATAATGTCCTTTACATGAGCATGATGTCCACTAACTTTGTAATTGCTACTACAATGCATCTATAATCCACATTTGACAACATGAAATGCTAAATAATTTGAATATGGGGCATTGCATTAATTTGTATAATCCAACATCAAAGATATTAATAGTTCAAAAAATAGGCAAAAATACCCCAACCTACTTCAAGGCTAGCCTAAAACATACCATTGCAATAAGTGTACATGTAGTTTTGTTCACATTTGCTGCAACAGTACAACTACTCCAAAATAGTTCACAAAAAATCTAGCTAGCCTTGCTCAAAATCACTTTGCTAGTCAACATCTATAACAAAGTCTGCAAATAGTCAGCCACCTTAATGCGCACCTCGTCAAGTTGCTGTTGGGTGTATCCTTTCCGAGTCTTTGCTGCCCACTAGGAATGTATTTTCATAACGCAAGTCATAATCATCAGGTAAACGTGCCATTTATAATTAAACAAAAGTTTATATATATCAACTATAATGCATATACCTTAGTCGGAAACGAAAATGTGTCATCATTTATAATCTCCTTCATATATCTCATTATATAATAGCCACATTCAATTCCACCCGGTTGTTTAGGTACGCCCTATATATTCATATTATTGAATTAGAAAGACTTTACCATACTAAATCGAATATGGTAACTTAATCAACCACATATATCATACTAACCGGAAGTAGTTTCAATTTCGGCACCTTGTTAGCCCTACCCGTTTCAGCATTGAAACTTTTAACCGCACTGCACCATAAAACTATGTAATTAAGTAGCAAAACATTACTTGGTTATAGAGAATTACAAATAAAAAATCATTCTGATGTGCTTACTTTATCACCGAGTTCTCCCATGCTTGGTAATGGACTGATTTCCCCAAAGGGTCCAAGATGTAGATATCATCCTCCCATATGATTGTCAATATCCAATGTTCCCTACATTATTAATGCAGCCCACATAATATAACCAATTAACTAATTAAGCAAGCAGCAGCTGAGAACCAAAAGACATGAAGAATACTTACCCTGGATTGTAGGGCATAAAGAATATGCGATCAGTCTTGCCCTCTTTCAACCGATTCACTAAATAGGAACCAAAATCTGATCTCTCACAGTTATATGTAGCAGCAGGATCAATAAAGGCAAAATTATCAAACTCGTCTCTTTCAGTAACAACTTCATGTAGGTGGCTGTGTCCAAAAAATTCTTAATTAATTTGCTGAAACTTGACACAAGAAAAATCAAACATTTAATCCGAGTAAGAAAGTGCTTACGCCATGTATGCTGCTATCACTCCTTGGCCAATCTTCTGCATTTCTAACAGATCAATCACATTCTCTGTCAAGATGAAGAGTTCTTTGTGTACGCCAAAGACTTTATCGTCCAATACTGTGGATATTGCCTCACTAGTATGTGTCATGATTGTTGTGGCATGTTTGTACAATAGCTTGCAGCGCTTGGGCACAAACGGGTTGACCTCAGCTTTATTGAACAATGATTTGACAAAATCATTCTTCCTTATCTTTTTCTGTTAGCAAATAAGTTGAATATATGAGATCATCATTTAAATAAACCTTGTATAATATCTACTCCTAGTTTGACAAAATCATGAAACAGATCCTCTTTTTCTGTTAGCAAATAAGTTGGATCAGATCATCATATAATTAAACCTTGTATAATATCTACTCCTACAATGGCAATATGAAACAGATCCAACATTATGCAACATATAGTTACACATACCTTTGATGGCTGTCTCCGAATTACAAGCTCCTCAGGCCAAGCCACGTGACTTCCAATGGCTTCTCGAACCAATTCCATCTCACCCGCTATAGGGCATGGAAGTGGTGCATCACCTTGAATCTCACCATCCACTGACACTCTAACGCATCCCTCCTTCAATGCAGCTCCATGTATCATCTTATTAATATCCACATCATCGAATACGGTACCAAAAGCAACTATGTTGGTGATGTTATTCACTGCCAACTCACATACGCCACCCTAACCAGAAAAATCAGATGCACATATTACCAAATAGCAATGGTATTTCACACATTAACTAGTTTGAGGAGTATTGGAATTGGAGTTGGAATAATATAGTTACCTTATCAGTAGGTGGAGGAACAATTTCACAATCATCCACATTTTCTTGCACCTTGTCATCTAATATAGGGGAATTTTTTTTCACTCTATCATGAAAACTGCCCTTATCTGATATAGGGGAATGGGGTGCATAGTTCGCCTTGTCTGTTATTAGTGCTTCTAGTTGAGCAATCCTTTTGTTTAAGAGATCTTCTGCCTTTGCTTGTTTTTCAATAAGCATTTTCTTTGTCTCCTCCAACTCCCGATTACGCTCTCTATCACGTGCCATTAATTCTGCCTTGGTAATTCTGACCCTTTTCTGCTTTGGAAGCTTAAAGTAGGTGGACGGATTGACGAAGCCTCCAACACCCCTCACCCTACCCGAGTGTTCAGAAGTTTCTAGTGCTTGAGTGAGAACATCATCGCTCCCTGATATTTCTAGCTCACCCTTACTCTTCTTCTCCAACAATTCATCCTGATAAAATATGTAAAGATGCATTACATGAGGTAATAGACTATATTTTTACATGAAATCCATCGAAAGCACTAGCATAAGTAATAAAAATTATTTAGTACCAGCCAAAGATGTGATTATATGTCACTATCAGAATATGCATTTGATTCGGAAACTGCTTCAATTGATCAGTGTAATACACATACCTGATGCAACTTCAGTTCTCAAACATATGTTTCTTTTAATCATTAAATGACTATTGATGCTTGTCAATTCCTATATACAAGTCTACTGGTGCACATATCAAGTCCCAAAATACTGAACAGCCAAATCCATCAAAGATGATTAATACCCATCAAATATAGACATGCTTCACATCAGCAGTATTAACGAAAATGTTAATTTTCAGACATTACAATTTCCATTTGAGCAAAGAGGAAGATGGTTGTCCAGAAAAACAAAACTAAAATTAAAAACCATTCAGTCCTTCAACTATATCACAAGTCTTTAAACCATCAGTGGAATAGATTCATAGAACAATATCTGTGATACTTACTATCTTTCTTGCTACCGGTGTGACCTCTTCACTTATCTCCCCATTTTTTAGTAAACGGGCTTTCTTCCACATAATAGCGCGATCAATTACCTCTCCTTCAGGCCAAGTATCTCTCTGTGCATAGGTTAAAAATTATAGTGAAAACATCAGACAAATAAGCCGTACAGTTATCATTAAGCTTAAAAAAAAAAGACTACAATAACAGATTATTACCAATTCTTCCTCCAGTCCAATATATCCCTTTCTTGATAATCTATGATGATATTTTCTCTTCTTGACTCGTTCCCTTTGGTCATTGTTAAGTTTCTGCATGAAAAGTAAGACTATAAATCATTTGTGATACAATATACATGTATCCGAGTTAGCGTAAAATCAAAAAAGTACTCGTAAAGTAAACCATACTTTACTTATATGTAAACTCATCATACCAGCCATTCCTCTGTCTTCCTCTGAGTTACAAATTCCTTCCATGGTTGTAACCCAACGAATGCATATTGCTTCGGTGGCTTCCTCAGTTTCTTCTTCTTCCCCAAGTATGGCAGCACATGCTTATTTGTTAAGTAGGTCTTGAATTGTCTCCATTTAGTGCCGGCAGATGTCAACACCAATTTCTTGCTTTCAGGGGCCACTTTGAATGTATCCTGTACAAAGAGGATTAATAGACGTGTAAGAACAATCGATTCAAAGTCACAAATTGACAAATAACAAGCTATCAGTCCAAGTCATTGATGTTTGCCCAATGGATATTGTTTCACAAGAGGTACAATCAACAGTAGCTTGCGTACTCCAAAAATAAACTTTCATATTTGTTTAGTTTAATTGCAGAAGTTTCCAGAAACAATGAAATGTAATATCACTGAAAAATTGAAATGTGAAGCCCCCTTATTCTTCTCCTGTTCATATTTTTCAACTTCCACAACCTAAAACAGACTACAACTTTCCTCTCCTTGCTTTCTTTGCTTTTCCACTTCAAAACTGTGTATGTAACTTTTATATAGGAAACTAGAATTTGACAAAGAAACACCAGCTAATTTATTCAAATTTAGGCCCAGTGGTCGAGAACAAAAAACATGCCAACAGGCTACTAGTGCCAAAACTAATATTGCAAGTTGATCAGAGGACTCGATCCTTCAAACTGAGTTAGAACCGAAACTCTGTTTCCTAAAACCTAACATAGATATGGAAACATAATTCCCTCTACATTCTTAAAATTACTTTCTTAGCACATATCTGATGCACCCACAAGTATCATCATGTTTCAAGTAAAAGTTATGATATATATATATATATATAGAGAGAGAGAGAGAGAGAGAGAGAAAGAAGGAGACCACAGCTTCTTCGAAACCAAACATTTGCCATGAAACAACAGTCATAATCAATTGACAATAGCATGGATAAATACCTGGACATCAATCCAAATTTTATCTTTCAAGTCTTTGTCCACTGCAGGCCAGCTTTCAATGTTGATCGGCACCATTTTACGCGCCAGCATTCCTATGTATGATTGCAGATTGTGCCGTGCTCGTCCATTTGGATTGCCAGTGTCAGTGTATGTCACTTTCAACTTTTTACCCAATGCTTTCTTGATCAAAACTTTTTACCCTCTAATTTTAGTTGATTCGCTGGTTGTGACGGTGTCTGCTGATATAGATTCTACTTGCTTCTCAACAGACTCATCAGACTCGGGACAAGTCTTCACATCCGCTTCTTCCACTAATTTTTTCTTTCTTTCAAACTTTCCCTTCTTCTTGGAACCCATGGCTTCCTACAATCTGTTGATAAAGCAGAAATAAATGTTATAGACAAACAATAATGTAATAAATCAATTTCCACAGTTAAGTACTAAATCAGTAAACACAGTAAAGTACTAAATCAGTAAACAAGGATCAATATGGTATTGGAGCTGCAAAGCAAGTTCAGAGAGACGAAGACTACCACAATCAAATACAGTTAACAAAATCACATATTCAATTCAAAGTCATGAAACAAGAATAGAAAATAAGGTTTTAACTCCTAAAACAATCAATATAGAAACACGACACTATTATTCTCTTGGAGTGGTGAACTGGTCAACCCAGAACCCCTCCACATTTGGTCTCCTATAAGTGGCATCATCCTCATTCTCCTCTTCATCACAAGGCAACGGTATTTCTGCACAGAAAGGTTGATGTTCCATGGAGGTGTCCCCTAGATCATCTTCATAGAAACAATCACGATAGTCTCTATTTGGGGTCGTTAGTACAACCGACCAGTCTGCATCGATCGGATCTTCCACATAAAAAACTTGCTTCACTTGACCAGCAAAAGCAAATTTGTCTTTCTTATGGCCCTGTCGATTAAGGTTGACCAATGTAAAACCAAACTCATCTTGTTTTATTCCCTTTTCATTCTCTGCCCATCGACACAAAAACAAAGGGGCTTTGAATTAATTCATGATAATCGACCTCCCAAATCTCTTCAATGATCCCATAAAATGTCATATCACTCTCAACTGGATTTTTATCCTTGGCACTGGAAACCTGCATCGTCTTAGCCACTAAGGTCACACCACTATTTTGGACAGCTCTAGCATTGTCTCGCTGCTTTGTGAAGTATTTCACTCCATTATACCGATACCCTTCATAACTAAAAACTGTAAAACTTGGTTTTCCAGCTAGCCATCTAATTGTTTGGGAAACCTCAGTTGGACTTTCCTTCATTTGAGCTGAAACCTGGTTACAAAACAGCCATATTATGTCAACTTCAGCAATCTATACACTTGATTCTTACAAAATTAAGCAACTGAACACAATGTGTAATCACCTTCGCTTGAAACCAATCTGCAAATGTACGATTGTGCTCACTAATTAGCCACTGTTTACTCTTATGTTTCCCAGCGTACAACTGCTCTACAATCCTTTTATGTGCGCTGTCCACAAAAAAATAATGAGCAGATGCGAAAAACATTCAGAGCAGCTGAATTTAAATTGCACATATAAATATAAGCTTAATGTACTTACATCTTATACGGATCCACCTCAGCATTATTGGACAGCACATGAAGATGTGCCTGGTCTCTGACTTTCTCATCTATGGACTTCAGTTTCGCACTAGAAAGTGGGCCCGAGAGCGTACTTGGATCCTTAGGAATCCCAATTGGATTACAACGTTGAACAAACTCCGAGCAAAACTCTACAGCTTCTTCTCCAACATAACTCTCTGCTATACACCCTTCGGGATGAAAACGGTTACGAACATACCCCTTCAAAACTTTCATGAACCGTTCAAATGGGTACATCCACCTATAGAAAACAGGGCCACATAATCGCACTTCTCTAACTAGGTGCACAGTAAGATGTACCATTATGTCAAAAAAGGAGGGAGGGAATATCTTCTCTAACCCACACAAGGTCAGAACCAAATCAGATTGCAACTTATCCAACTTTGACACATCAACCACTTTGGTGCACAGAGCATTAAAAAAGAAGCACAGCCTCATTATAGAAATTCGAACATGCTTGGGAAGCACCGAACGAATGGCCACAGGAAGCAACTGTTGCATTAATGTATGACAATCATGTGACTTCAATCCATACAATTTCAAATCATCCATGGACACCAAATTTTTAATGTTTGATGAATGACCATAAGGAACTTTCATAAACAAGAAAGAAGTACACATTTTTATCTTCTCTGCTCTCGACAAAGTATAAGGGGCAGCAGGCAAAAATGTTTTTTTCTCCCCAATATTTGGACCCAAATCAAGACGAACACCCATGTCAACCATATCTAAACGGGCAGCCACACTATCCTTTGTCTTAGAAGGCATGTTTAGTAGGGTACCAATCACACTTTCGCAAACATTCTTCTTAATATGCATTACATCGAGAGAATGGCGAATATGAAGAGATTTCCAATACTCTAAGTTGAAAAAAATGGTTTTTTTCTTCCAACAAGAAGTACCGGCAGCCATTGAATTCTTCTTCTTTTTTCCCTTCCCATACTCATAACTAGCATGTTCTACCCTCTTTAACACTTCCTCTCCGGATAATGGTGTAGGTGCAACTTCAAATTCTTGCTCATTATTAAATGCTTTTTTGGCCCTCCGATAAGGATGATGACGAGGCAGGAACTTACGGTGGCAGGCATAAGACATTTTCCTACTATGGGGCAAATGGATGGCTGAAGTTGTGTCACCACAAATTGGACATGCTTTGTAACCTTTAGTGATGCACCCCGATAAGTTTCCATATGCGGGAAAGTCGTTGATGGTCCACAACAAAACAGCCCTTAGAGTGAAGTATTCTTTCCTATGAGCATCATACACATCATTAACTCCATCCCACAAAGTTCGCAAATCATCAATTAATGGCTCCAGGTAAATATCAATGTCATTTCCTGGCTGTTTGGGACCAGAAACTAATAGAGATAACATCATAAACTTTCTCTTCATGCATAACCATGGAGGAAGATTATAAGTCACCAATATTACGGGCCAACAACTATACCTACTACTTAGAGAGCTATGTGGGTTAATACCATCTGCTGACAATGCTAACCGAAGATTTCTTGAATCACTACCAAATTCTGGCCACTTATAATCAACCAACTTCCAAGCAGGAGAATCAGCTGGATGGCGCATGTATCCATCCTTAGTTCGCTTATCCTCATGCCAAGTAAGCATTTCAGCAGTTCCGACAGATCTAAATAAGCGCTTAAATCTGGGAATTATAGGAAAGTACCACAACACCTTGGCGGGTTGCCCCACTTTGATTGTTTTATCCTTCTTTAGCTTCCAACGAGAGACCCCACACTTAGGACAAGTACTTGCATCAGAAAACTGTTTCCGATACAATATGCAGTCGTTAGGACATGCATGTATTTTCTCATATTGTAGCCCCAAATTAGTGAGAGTCTTCTTTGCCTCATATATAGTTTGAGGCAATACATTATCTTTTGGAAGCAAAGACCCAACAGTAGCAAGTAACTCAGAAAAGCAAGTATCACTCATGCCGTACCTAGCTTTCAAATTGTGAAGTTGCACCAATGCATCTAACTTAGTGTGTTCACTATCTTCAAATAATGGAGTTTCTGCGTCATCAACAAACTTATTAAACTCATATGAGTCCTCATCATAATCACCTTCATTGAAAGCTGCTTGACACATATCAACAGTTTCAGAACCAAATACAAGGTTTGGAGGCTGGCCTAAACCACTAGGTGCACTAGCACAGGAGGACAATGTAGGTTCTCCATGCCACATCCAGTTTGTGTACCCCAAACTGAAGCCATAATCAAAAAGATGTCCCCTAATGACTTTAATCGACTTTTTTTTGAAGTTTACACATCTTGAGCAAGGGCAACGAATTCTCTTAGAGTTACTAGCATTTTGTTCAGCAAAAATCAAGAAATTTTCAACACCCAATTCATATTTTAAAGTATCCCTATCTGCATTTATCCAAGATTTATCCATGGCTGAAAATCAGAAAAAAAAAAAAAAAAACAAACAAAAAACAATGAAGTCAGGCCATCAAACCAAAAACAAACAATCAAGAATCTTAAATTTCATGCACAAACCAAAGTCTGGAACAGTTGGATTGCTTACCTGAAAACTTGGATTTATCTTGAAGTTTGTCAAAACCAAAATGCAGCAAACGCTTTTGCACCTCCTCAGATTTGACACCCTCTTGTTCAAGCACTTCCTCAACAAGATGCCCTCCTGCCAACATATTGTAGTTTAGAAAAAGTACCAGCCTTTAAATAATATGGATATAAGTATGAATTAAAGCAACTGCCAGATAACTATAGAATATAAGAACTATATTACATTTGGTTCAAGCATTCTGATTATATACAATGTTAAAGCATCACCCAGTGAACTGAATATGAACATACAAACCAAGCCAAAATCTTATTAAAAAGGTGAAGAGAACTAGTACTGAATCCCAACCATAAATTTAACTAGTTTGAGGACAGATTTTGTCTTTATAAAATACAATGACTACATCCTTTCTTCTAACTTTCTACATTACAAACCAAATAGCAAAAATCACTTATCCCAGTAAAAATCAAAAAATCCACATTCTAGTAAAAATCACTTATCCTACAAATATTAAGTAAATTTGAATGAAATGCCACAAGGTATATCATCTTAATAAACTACGGGTGAAATTTAAATAAAGACTACCTTCTGAAATCTATGTCAACATCCACTCCGGTTGCAAGTCGAGGGAGTAGATTGATACAATCGGCTATACTCTACTGTTGGTTTCCTACATAGATCATCATTTATTCCACAGAATGACAAGAATGATCATTTTAATTTCAATTTACATTGATAACAAACAAGCAAAGTATAAAAGTGAAAAACAAAATTACGATGTGATTACATAAAGCTTACTGTTTGAATCAATTAATCTTCCAGCACAGAGTGAGAGTAACTTTTCTTCAACGATTATATCAAAATGTTTGCACTTAAATTCAGCTTGTTTTCTCAGGGAGATAACATTATCTGCAAGAAACCAAAATGTAAACTGAAATTAGTAGGCGTGCATCACTCTCTTGCAAAAAAACAATAATCCAGGTACGCATACCATTCCATATGAGCATGGAACACCATCATTCATGTTCAACTTTACAAGCAAAGACATAATGTGCAAGCATGAATGAAATCTACATTCCTAGTTTCCCTCCTGTAATGAAAGACATATAGATTCCTAATTTCCTATTCAAGTTTAACATCTAGACCAGTAGAGTTGTATTTGAATTTGGGCCAACGATAGCAGAACACCTGAAAGTCAAAAACTTTGACATTTATCTCCTCAGATTTTTGGGATCCAAATTCTGTACTATAACATTATGTGCTAGAATGTGCTTGGACTTCAAGATGATACTACCACATCATCAAATGGAAATCAACAGCTTAAATCAATCTTTCCCTTCTTTTGGCAGTTTTGGATTCTGAATCAGTTCTGGAACTAACTTGCTTTGTTCAATGAAACAGAATGAAATATATATATATATAGATGGCGTAAAAAGACACCAACATGCACATACTGCCACAATGACACACATACACAAACAAACACAAGCAGCTGCAACATCAGAAACCATTAATTGTTTACAATGAAGTAACAAGCAGAAGGAGTAGTTACTGTTTTCGCTTGTTGGCCCAAGCTTAAAACTTCCAAGGTACCAAAACCTTCATGACTAGATAACACAGTTCCAAGTCTCCTCTGCAAAACCGAAAACCTATAACTCAACAAAAGTACAAAAATTTCCCAAAACCAAGCACAAACAATGAGAAGAATCGAGAGAAAGCAAACCAGATATGGAGAATGCCCAGCAAACCAGATATGGAGAGTGCCCAGAAAGGTCAAATGCAGCCCACAAAGCTTCGGTAGATGAAACACTCCTTGGAAGCAAAATAAGAAACAAAATCAAATCACTGATTTAAGGACTCACAAATCCTTCGACGACATGCATTGAACAAATTCTTCAATTACCTATGACAAAAAGCTCAAATTTTCTCCCAAACCCCGGGCTCCATCTCTGATTCTCTTCACCGTCTTCGAGTAGCGGAGCTGGTCTGAGGATGAAAAGGAGGAGGACGAGGCGGGTCGGGTTGTGATTGTAGCTGGAGAATGAAGACGAGGAGGAGGGTTGTGGTCGGAGGCGGAGAACGAAGAGGAGGATGGTTTTTGTCAGATGGGGAGAACGAAGAGGCTGATTCTCTTCACCGTCTTCGAGCAGAGGAGCTGGTCCGAGGCTGAAAAGGAGGAGGATGAGGAGGGTCGGGTTGTGATTGTAGCCGGAGAACGGAGACGAGAAGGAGGGTTGTGGTCGGAGGTGGAGAACGAAGAGGAGGATGGTTTTAGTCGGAGGCGCAGAACGAAGGAGAAAAGGGAGGTTTGGTCGAATAGTGTTAGGGCAAGCTGAAGTCAATGTTAGTCCAAATATGTCTAAGTGTGGGAATGAGTTTTTCCTCCCCCGCGCTTCTTTAAAATTTTTTAACTTAGCCGCTCAGCGGTTTTCTGAAAATTCAAACAAAATTTTTGTCATCGGTCAACAGTAAAAAACGATGTCAGTTATATACATACAAATCGGTTTTTGCGAAATCAATGTTAATGACATTGTTTTACATCGCGTGTTTTTCTCACCGACTTAAATGGCGTGATGTCTATGAGCATAATTCTAGTAGTGTGTGTTGAAGTTTGGTGTTCCACTTTTCGTTTTTCTTTTTCAATTTTCATTAGTTTTGCTTTAGATCCAATATTATATGCTATCTATGTCCTAAGTTATGGATCTGTGATCTCGCTTTCATTTTCATATTGTCCAGTCTGGTATGGTGAACCAGTAAGCATTTTTACCTTTGGGTGAGATTTTGGTTTCTCTTTAATATGATTTTTAACTCTGACAGATTCAATTTGTTAATGGACGTGTACCACAATCTATATCAGAAATACGAGGGTATTTGGAGAATAATTTGTTACAAATAATTGAAATCTGAGTTGCAATTCAGCTCTTAATACTTTCTGTTGTTTTATTGTCTAAGGTTGGTGTGCGAGGACATAACTGGGGGTCTAGAGGATGTTGCCATTCCAACTAGCAATTTGGTCGATGATCCGCCTGTTGCTTTGCCAGTTGATGTTGTAAATATGGTTATCTTAGCAAGCATAAAGGAGTTAAGGCTTAAAGCTGCTAGTGCATTGTTTTCACTTATTTGTGAGGTTTAGGACGTTAATGCGCATCACATTTATGGACAAGTATAAGTTTATGGTTAGGGTTAATGTTGGGATGGAATAACTTTGTTGAATATATGGATGAATGTATCGGATCTTTACATAAATGAATTTGTTTTGAATGTGTTGTCATTTGGATTCCATATATGCAGAATGTCGGTCTTTTGAATGTCTCTCAGACCATTCTATTCCAGCTAAAAACTATTGTCTAATAATTATTCATCATAAAATGCCTAGCAAAAATTGTTGTATGAGCTATCTAACTATAATACATTAAGGACTAAAAGAATGAGAAAGCCATTGTCTAGCAAAACAACAGACAACAGTTTTTCGGAGAAACCTATAATATCAATAATGGATAGACAATGGGAATTTCAGCTACATGTTGTCTGACCCAACCTTCAGACAACAGCAAGCATATAAGCCCCTGTTGTCTGGCACAGCCTTCAGACAACAGCAAGCATATAAGCCCTTGTTGTCTGGCACAGAATTCAGACAACAGCAAGCATATAAGCCCCTGTTGTCTCGCACAGAATTCAGACAACAGTAAGTATATAAGCCGCTGTTGTTCTTTGTGGTATTCAGACAACAGACTGGGTAGTAACTGCTGTTGTACTAAATTTTATCAGACGACAGTTTTCTGGTATTGTCTGATTCATGTATCAGACGGCATTGAGATAGACGACAGCAAACCTTATACTCAGACGACAGTGAAAAACTGTCGTCTGATTGAAAAATTGGTGTAGTGAGACTTCGTCACTTGGAAGATGACAAGGGAGAAGTTCCGCTGGCGCGGTTTCGCGCAGCGGAGACTTCGTCACTTGGAAGATGACAAGGGAGAAGTTCCGCTGGCGGGGTTTCGCGCAGCGGAGACTTCGTCACTTGGAAGATGACAAGGGAGAAGTTCCGCTGGCGGGGTTTCGCTCAGCGGAGACTCCGTCACTTGGAAGATGACAAGGGAGAAGTTCCGCTGGAGGGGTTTCGCTCAGCGTAGACTTCAGACGGTTGGTGAATTCATCCCAAGTGGTTACTTCCTCTAGACGCTTCGTCTGGTGGTGGGTGACACGTGTCCAACCCGTAGAGGGTTAGCGTGCGGAGGCCTGTCCCCTAAGCCTGGCCGTCTTCTCGCCATTAATGATAGTAATTATGGATTTCGTAACCGAGGCGACGCCTCGGTTAATCCGAAGAGTAAGTGGAGACCTGCGACACATGTACGGCTGGTGTGTGATGTAGTTTTTGAGCGGACGGCTGAGAACGCGTTGATGTTGACATAAAAGGGGGGGAACTTTAGCGAGATTTGACACTTTGTGAAAACTTCAAACCGAGTCGTCGTCTTCAAGCTCTGTGTGATTTGCGAAGAGAGTTCCGGGGGACGAAATCTGTTGAGTTATCGGATCTTGGGGACGAGGCCTTTATCGGTGAAGACAAGCGCCTTCAATCACACCAAAGACTTCACCTTTGAGGTTGGTGCTCTGAATCTCATCCCTGTTCCATTGAATTTCTGTGTGTTTGCTTCTGTCAGTTTTTTGGGTTTCTTGATTTTGGGGTGTTCTGCTCTTGTTTGGCGTGCTCTGAGTGTGTAAAGTGGGTTTTGGGGATGGGTTTTGGTGTTTTTGACACGGTTGGGATTCCGGGATTTATTAGATGGTCGAATCTGGGTTAAGTGTTTGGGGGTTGTTTGTTCTTGTTTTGGTGTTTTCTGGGTAAACTGTTGCTGATGTTCTTGGCTATAACTGATGTAAGAATAGGCTAGATCTGTGTTGTGCTAACTGGTGTGGGTTTTAGGGTTTGGGATGGCTAACGTCATAGAGATTTCTAGCAGTGAGGATTCCGTGTCTGACGTGTCGTTCAGCGCGGCGGATAAAATATTTATTGACTCGTTGCGTCCGTCTGCCCATGCAGGAACCTCACTGCCAGAACCGCTAGAGGTTGAGCCGCTACAGACCACACCTTGGGAAGTAGTTATGGGTCGTGCTTCACGTCCAGAGAGCTCTAGGGCGAGTGAGGCCGCTGCTGCCAAAACTAGGTGCGACGAGCGGTTGGCAAGCAACAGCGCTGCCAGCGGCTCCGCTGAAGGAGAAGAAACGGCGGGGGAGGACGCTGAGTCAGCGTGGTTCCTCGAGGATGGCACCGCCGTTGACGAGGCAGGAGGGCGAATGAATGTTGCCGCCGTTAATCGAGTGAAGCGGATGTTCCGGTTACCCGGTTCGGTGAAGCTGCGTCCGCCGCTTGCGGACGAGAAGGCATCCGTTCTTCCGGAGGGGTTTGCCGCGGTGCACGAGGCTATATTCCGCCAAGGAGTGACACTTCCGTTGGTGCCGAACCTTCAAATCCTGGTGTGCAAATTTGGCCTGGCCTTTGGTCAAATTTGCCCCAACATGTGGCGGTTGATGCTGGCGCTAAACTCCCTGTGGCGGTTGTCCGGTTGTGAGGGGCCTACCGTGGCGGAGGTACTTCACTTCTACGAGCTGGTCTATGTGAATCGCCAGGGTTGCAGAGGGCAAGTGAACCTGAGCCGCCGCCAGGGAGCGCCCAAGCTGATCGAGAATCTAAGGGATTCTATGTCCTACTGGAGGGGGACCTTCTGTGTCGCCACGGAGGGGTGGGAGTACCAAGCTGGGTCCAACGAGGGAGAGCCGACGTTTAGAATTAAGTCGGAGTTTCAACATATCCGAGGTTGTTAACCGGTTTCCGCTAAACGTAGTTGGCGACTTCTTGTACTTGCAGACTTGTATTTTTACTAACGACTATTGTGTTTGTGCAGCGGGACTGCGGTATAACCTAACGCGCGAAGAAGAGTGTCGCGTAGCACGGATTAGAGGTTGCTGGCGGAATCGCAACCTGCTGGACTTTCGACTTCTAACCGGTTGGGAGCTATTGGTCGACCAGCGGCTAACTCGCTCCGTTGGTAAAAATCTCCGCCATACTGTTTATTTATTATTATTATTTTTTAATAAATAACCCAGGCTGACTGTTTTTTTTTTTTTTTTTTTAGAAACTCCGCCGGGTAACAAAGCGAGTCGCGACGCTTTTGAAAAAGCAATGGACCGTGCGGAGGTTGACAACTTCCTGGAGGCAATGTACGCCAAGGGGCTGGCGGCCCAGAAGACTGTAGTGAACCCCGAGACACTGGTGCTGAGCCAGTCCGAGGTTCCGGTGGTGCTGCCGATGCCGCATCACTCCCATCTTGGTGACGACGGCCTGCCTGTCGTTCAGGCGGGGGCCTCCGTGGCCGGCGGGAAAAAGGGGGCCGCAACAGCGGCTTCACAAAAGAAGAGGGTACCCGCCAACAGGCGTGGTCCCCATAAAGAAAGAACGGTGCAGCCGGCGGAGACTGTTACCGCGCCAAGGGAGGAGCCGCCGGCGAAGGGAACGAGGGCCGCTGCCGGTAACCCAAGGGCGCTTGAGAGAAAGCGCAGGCAGATTGACTCCCCCGAAGAGGAAGAAGGGGAGGATGTGGAGACAATCGGGGCCCGCCAGCAGAAGAAGGCCCGTCAAGCTCCCCCGAAGGCTGCCGTGGTGGAGGGAGAGGCGCCAGCCACCAGTGACTTGGACTCGTTTGCCGCGTATGCGGAGTTCATGACGGACGGTGAGCGGGAGTTCCTCTTCCATCTCTGTGAATGGCTGGGGTTTGGCGGCCTAGCAGGGATCTCGCGCCCAACGGCTATTGACCAGTTGCCTTACAGCTCGGCGTTTGGTCAAATATCCGCAGGGCTGCACGACATGTACGAGGCGGCATCAAAGCAGCCTCTGGTCGAAGGGGAGCTCAAGGAGGAACTCCAAAGTCTCCAGAGGGAGCTGGCGGAGGTGGAACGGTGTCTGGCAAAGGCGGATTGTGACGCCGCGGACGCCCGCGGCAAGTTGACGGTGGCCATCCAGAGGGACTTGGAGAGGAATGAACGCGTCTCCAAGTTGGAGCAGGACATCGCCCTGCTGCAGGACCGGTAGCCGCTAAGGATAAGAAGATCATTATCCTGCAGCGGGAGTCAGCCGCCAGACTGACGGAGGTGAAGCGGCTGGAGGGTCAGGCTGCCTGCCTGAGGGTTGAAGGGAATAACGCCGCGGCCGCCGCTGTTGAGGCATTCAAACAATCGGCGGAGTACAAGAAGGCCCTGACTGAGTCGGCGAAGGCTGGGGCCTTAGCGAACGTAGAACTGCTGAAGCGGAAGGGCGCCATTGACTTCGCGAAAGCGTCCCAGCCCGATGAGCCACCGGCTAAGAGTGCCCCACCGGAGAAGGGTGTCGTACCTGCCCCAGCGGAAGGTGCCCGGTCAGGCAGTGGAGAAAGTGGCGCACGCCCGGAGGAAGGGTCTCAGCAGACTCCTCCTCCTACCCAGTCGAAGGTGTCACGTGCTGGCTTCCTGGGGCCCACACCCGGGCGGATGGCACAATAGAGACCCCAAGTCCCCCAGCCCGAGGGTCTGATCAAACGAGCCGCGCAATCCCGCCGCAGCATGCTGAAGCAGAAGATGCCGAGGGCAACCCCTGATGCTGGATCTTTACTATATTTTCTTTCTTTTTCTTTTGTAGCCGCTGAGGCATAACAACTTGTAACAAATATTTTGAAATGGAATGAATTTTTTGAATTTGTGTTTGTTATGATGTGTTTGTACCGCTAGTATTTTGACTTAGAGTTTTCTTTTGTCAATCAATGAAACATTAAAGGAATTAAGATTGGTCCAAGTGCACCACGTAGCGGACGTGGTCCGCTGACGATTGCTGGCGTTGCCAGTTGCCCTCGGTGCTAGACTTGGTAACAATGGTTTGAATAATTCCTCGTTTCATTGATAGCTGATTGATCAGCGTGTACAAAAGCGGGGTAGTACCCGTTGGGTAGCTTCCCTTAGCTAAATATTGAACAAAAATTTAGCTAAGTCAAGATGCTCCTGGGTAGCGGTATGACTATTTGTAGTAATACCGAAGGTGTTCAGTATTCCAAGGGTGGGTCGTTGTGATGCCATCCTTGCCCATTAAGTAGAAGGTGCCTGGGCTAACGACTTCCACAATTTTGTATGGACCTTCCCAAGTTAGGCAGAGTTTTGTTGGCGGTGGAATGACTTCCTTCATTACCCAGTCCCCCAATTGGAGGTTCTGGGCCTTCACTCTGGCGTTGTAGAAACGCGATACCCGCTGTTTGTTTTGCAAGTTGTGTAAGTGGGCCTTGTGTCTTTTTTCTTCTAGGAGGTCCTTGTCCAGGTTGATGTCGTCGCTGTTGGTCTCTGGGCAGTAGCCTTCGACCCTAGCGGTAGGTTGAGTGACCTCGATGGGTAGGATAGCCTCTGTTCCGAACATCATACAAAAGGGTGTTTCGCCGGTGGCGGAGGTTGGAGTTGTCCGGATGGCCCATAGAACCTCTGGAAGTTTCTCCGCCCACAAACCCTTGGCGTCGTCGAGTTTCTTTTTTAGCAACTTCTTGATTATCTTGTTTGCTGCTTCAACCTGGTCGTTGGTTTGGGGATGGGCGACAGATGCAAAACTCAACTTGGTGCCCAAGTTGGCGGTAAAGGAGATGAGTTCCTTGTTGTTGAACTACGTGCCGTTGTCTGTAATGATTGTATGTGGGACACCATAGCCGCAGTAGATGTTCTTCCAGAGGAAGTGAATTACCTTGGCGGTAGTTATTGCCGTCAGTGGCTCCGCCTCTATCCACTTGCTGTTGTAGTCGATGGCAACAATGATGTACTTGAACTGGCCCTTGGCGGTTTGGAACTTTCCCATCAAATCGAGGCCCCACGTGGAGTGAATCCATGGGCCGATGATGATTGACAGCGGTTCTGCCGGTGCATGTGGGAGATCTGCAAACTGTTGGCATTTGTGGCAAGACCTCGAAATCCGTCGGGCGTCATCACCAAGTGTGGCCAGAAGTAGCCCTGTCGCATTGTGCGGTTGGCCAAGGATCTGGCGCCCGAGTGGTTTCCACATTCTTCGCCGTGGATCTCTCCTAGAACAACCTTTCCCTCCTCCTGGGTTAGACAGCGGAGGTTGGGATGGGTGAATCCCTGGTGGTAAAGCTTGCCATTCTGGATGTTGTAGCAGGTTGCTCTCCATTTGAGCTGTCTCGCCTGGACCTTATCCTCCGGCAATGTGCTGCTGCGCTTGTATGCGATGATCTCGTCCATCCAGCTGGGACTGACCTCAATGCTGAAGATCTCCGCCAGGGTTTTTGTGATACTTGGTCTGTCAAGGCATTCCACCCTTGTGTCCGCTGGACTTTGATGTGGTTGGGCAGTTTCCAGTCTCGCCAGTGAATCAGCCTTGGCGTTCTTTTCCCTGGGGATTTGTGTGATGGTGTGAAATTTGAACTTTTTAAGCAACGTTTTTACGTACCCCAAATATGCCGCTAACTGCTGGTCCTTGGCTTGGAAGCTGTCGTTGACCTGGTTAACGACTAATTGAGAGTCGCTGAATATGTTGACGCTGTCAGCACCTGAGTCGATGGCAAGGAGTAGGCCGGCGATGAGTGCTTCGTACTCCGCCATATTGTTTGAAGCTTTGAAGTTGAATTTCAACGCGTATTCCGCGTTCAGTCCCCCGGGTCCTGTTCAGATGACTCCGGCGCTGCTGGCCTTGGCGCTAGCGGAGCCGTCCACATGCAGGTTCCAATCCGAGTGTGGGGGGGTTGCTTCCTCAGCGGTTACCATTTCTGTTCCGGGCTCTGTCTCGGTACCAGGTTCTGGCTGACGCTCGGTGAGTTCAGCGATGAAGTCCGCCACTGCCTGGCCTTTCATGGCGGTTCTTGGTTTGTAGTCTATGTCGAACTCGCTGAGTTCAATGGCCCACTTGCTGAGGCGTCCCGAATGTTCAGGGTTCTGCATCACTTGCCTCAGTGGTTGATTGGTTAACACATGGATCGTGTGAGCTTGAAAGTATTGGCGGAGGCACCTGGCGGCAACGATGAGTGCGAGGGCTAGCTGCTCCAAGGGAGGATACCTTGTTTCTGCCCCGTTCATGCCTCTGCCGGCGTAGAACACTGGGAGCTCGTCTAGGCCCTCCCACTGGACAATGGCACAGCTTACCACCGATACCGAGACCGCTAGGTAGATGAACAGTGTCTCTCCTTGCATAGGGACAGAAAGGAGAGGGACTGCCGCTAGGTATTCCTTCAGGCCCTGGAACGCCGCCTGACACTCTGGGTTCCAGTTGATGACTTTCTTGTGAGTCGTTTTGAGGAGTTTGAAGAATGGGGCACACCTATCAGTGAGTCTGGAAATGAATCGAGAAAGGGCGGTTAACTTGCCCTGGAGGCATTGGACGTCCACCTTATATTCGGGGTCCGCCAGGTCAAGGATGGCCTGTACCTTGTCCGGGTTAGCCTCGATGCCTCACTCGCTGACGATGTAACCCAGAAATTTACTGGCGGTGACTCCAAAGAAACATTTTTCTGGGTTGAGGCGCATACCATAGGTCAGGAGAATGGTTACTATGATCTTGAGGTTTGCCACATGTCCGCTGGCCTTTATGCTCTTAACTAGCATGTCGTCCACGTAGACCTCGATGATTTTTCCCAGATGCTCAGCGAACATGGCGTTCATCAACCGCTGATAAGTTGCACCGGCGTTCTTCAGACCAAAAGGCATGACATTGTAGCAGTAGAGGCCTTTGTCGGTGGTGAAGGTGGTGCATTCCTGGTCGCCGGGGTGCATCTGGATCTGATTATATCCGGAGAAAGCGTCCATCATGCTGAGGAGCTCATGTCCGGCGGTTGCATCGACTAGCTGATCGATACGAGGTAGCGGGAAACTATCCTTTGGGCATGCCTTGTTGAGATTTTTGAAGTCGACACACATGATCCACTTGCCGCTGGGCTTCTTGACCATTACCAAATTGGAGATCCACTGGGGATAGATGACTTAGCGGATGAATCCAATGCCCTGGAGCTTGGCAACCTCCTCTCCTATTGCCTAGTACTTTTCCTCATCAAAGGCCCTCCGTTTCAGCTTGATGGGATAAAAGGAGGGTTTGATGGTCAGCTTGTGAGTGATAATTTCAGGAGAGATACCTGGCATGTCCGCGTAGGACCATGCAAAGACGGCGGCGTTATCACGCAGGAATTGAGTGAGCTCTGCCGCCACCTCTGGGTCTAGTTGGGCGCTTATGCGGACTGTCCGCTCAGGGTGCTCGTCTGAGATGCAGACAACTTTCAACGACGTGTCCGGGTTGACCGGCTCTTTCTTTACATATTTGTTCTCCTCATATCTAAAGTCCTCGAAAATATTTGGGGGTGGTGCCTGGTTGCCCACTGTCAGGATCTCATGGCGGCGCGCTGAGCGCTCTATAGTCGTTGAATAGCACTCTCGAGCCAACTGTTGACTTCCTCTCACACAGCCCGTGCCGTTGGGTGTGGGTAATTTCATGAGAAGCATGTATCCGACAATGATGCACTTGAGCTTGTTAAGCGCTGGTCGTCCAATGATGGCGTTGTACGAACTGAAACAATCGACAATAATGAATTCCGTATGCACCTCCGCCATGCATGGACTAGTGCCAATAACCAGTCGCATGTAATCCGACCCCAGCGGTTGTGTGACGTCGCCGGAGAAGCTGAGCAGTGGCTCGTGATCCTAGAGTAGTTTCTTGTTCCGCTTGAGGTGGTTGTAGCACCCGCTGAAGATGACATTGACAGCGGACCCGCTGTCCACCAAGATTCTCCCCACTGAGAATTTGCCAAGAATGGCGTCGACCAAGAATGGGTCGTCATGTGGTAGATGCACCCCGCACTCCTCCTCCTCTAAGAAGGTAATAGGTTTCCAACCTGATTTTGGGAGCTTAGCGGACCTCTCGTAGCGGATGTTGCAGACCTCCTTTGGATGATTAGCGCAGGCATAGCGCTTTCTTGCCCTGTGGGACATGCTAGTGATTGGGGCACCGCCGTCGATGGTGTTGATACGGCCCAAAGTCTCAACATTGGCGATCACAGGTGGCGGTTGGCGCACCTTGAACTGCTCCATCTTGCCGTCGCGGTACAAGGTCTCAATGGCCGTTTTGAGAGCATTGCAGCTGTTGGTATTGTGGTCGCTGTCCTAGTGGTATTTGCACCACTTGCCGATATTTCTTGGTTTTCCCGTTTTTGGGTATCTTGGTGGGGGTGGCGGTGGGATCTGATCTTTGCACTGATTGTATGTTTCCTCATATGAGGCCGTGAGGACAGTAAACACTGCATACCGCTGAGAGGACTCCGCCTGCTTGTTGCGGTTATCCCCATGGGTTGGGCGGTTGCCCTTGTTGTAATGCTGGTCCCTCTGCCGCTTGTTCTGGTGGTGGCCCTGCTGCCACTCCCTCTTTTTGTCAGTTGGCGGTGCTGAAGGGGTTTTACTGGCGGGGACCTGATGACTGGAGGGTGGTAGTGCTGACTTTGTTGGAGTTGTTGGTGGTGGCGGCGGCGGGGTTTCTCCATATGTGAGGAATTTCGCCTGGGCATGGATGACCGCCTCACTCATGACGTGGTCATATGCCGCATTAGGATGATTGTAGTTGAGGTGATAGAGGAATGGCCCTTTGAGGAGTCCCTGCTTGAAGGCCGCCAACGCCATTGTTTTATCTAGGTCACGGCACTGAGATGCTGCCGCCCGCCACCTTGTGACGAATGCCTTCAATGACTCATCCGCCCCTTGCTTGACGCCGAACAGCTGACTTGTGTTGTGATGTCCGGCGGACAATAGGATGAAACGAGAGAGGAAGACGTGTGATAGTGCATGGAATGAGTCAATGGACCCTGGCGGACACTCGAAAAACCAGCTCATTGCCTCACCGTCCAATGTTTCGCTGAACAAGTGGCACAGGGTGGCGTCGTCAAATCCCTTGTTGTTGGTGACCTTCTTGAAGGTGTCCATATGGACGAAGGGGTCGGACATGCCGCTATAATGTGACATCTTTGGGGTTTTGGCATACGCTGGTCTGATAGCTTGCAGAATCGCAGCGGTGAAGGGCCCAGGCCTGGAGGCGAAAAGTGGATTCTGAGTTGGCGCTGGGGCGCCCGACTCTGCCCGGATTAATTTCTGCTCCAGTTGTTGCATCCTTTCCAATATCTGGGTGGTTGCATCACCGGCGGAACCAACTTGGATATTCCGCGGGACCTGTCTGCGCCTTGGCGCAGGTGGATTGCCCTCGGTCCTCGCCCTAGCTTCCGAGCGGTTGGTGTGCGGTAGTGATTCCGCCTCCTGCTCCAGCATTAGTTGGGGGATGGGTGGTGGTCCCATCCCCAATAGTTCAGGTGGGTCCAGCGGTACCTGCATTTGTATGACTGGCTCTAGTACCAATGTGCCGGTGCCAGGCCGACTATGCCTGGAGCTGCGTGAGTGCTCGCTCTGCGCTGGGTTGGCGGTGGTCTCTAGCATCCTCTTCAGTTCTTCAAAGCGTGACATCAGCGTAGCCACTTGTCTCTGGGCCTCGGCCTTTTCTCTGCGTTCCTCCTCACGCTCCCTGTTTGCCTTGTGGAGGTCCGCCAGTGCCAGCTCGTACATAGTGGCGAGATCTTGGCCCGGCGGGCGGCTGCTGCTTGGATTCGCCTCACCGCCGGGGTTGTTGGCTGGGGTTGTAAATAGTGCGCGGTTAACGCCTATCGCTGGGTCGGGGGGTTGGGGAATGGCGGAATGGTCTGCCTGCTCTTCAGCGTTTCCCCCGCTACCGTTAGTCATGGTGATTGTGGTGGGATGACATTTTGTTCAAGGATTCCCACAGACGGAGCCAATGTTAATGTCTAAAAGTTCGGCGGTAGCTGAACCTTTGTTAACGCTGATCCGGTGGGCGGATCGATACTTGTGATGCTCTCAAAGCTTCTGCTATCTGTCAAATAAAATACAAAGGGCGTCAGAGGGAGACCGCGCTGGGCGGTCTTCAACTCTCCGATGCCTAAGTTAGTCAATGTATTTATGTTGACAAAGTAACAGTAGGTAAGTATTGAATGCGTAATTAATGAGGAGAGAGGAGAGAACCTTTTATAGGTGAGGAAGATGAGGTTCTTCTCTTTGTTTTCGATGTGGGACTGAAGTGTTTCAGTTCCCAGCTCTGGGAGCTACTGATGCCATTTTGGCACGGCGCGTGGCGGCGCGTCGGCGGTGATCTGGGGGTGATCCGACGCTGAGGTTGTAGCACGCCTGGCGGTGTACCTGTGTGTCATTCCTTTGGTTGGAATTAGTACCTTTAGCGGTACAATGAGCGTGGCCCATTATAGCTAATTATGCTTGCAAATGTACATGTATGTACACTATCATAATCTCAACTCAATACTCAATGAAACGATTTCACAATTGCACTCTTTACAATTGTCGTTTCCACAACTCAAAACGCTTCCAAAACAATATCAAAATCATTTTCAAACTAGTGTCTTCACACCTCAAAAAAATCACCAAATCATACAAACTTCTTTCAAAACTCAAGCCAACAATACCGTCATTTCTTTTCCAAAATCATTTTTCCTCAAAATCACTTCATAAAACAATAGTGAACAAAACACAAAATTCCACCAAGATATATATATTTCACGTAAATACACACACACACACACACACACAAAAGTAGTCATCCACACAAGAATGTCACTAATACCAACTATAGTTCACAAATTACACAACTCGAAAATTATTTTATAACAAACATTCGTTTTAACTTACCCATGAACCGTTGACGATCTAGTTCATATATTTCAAAATAAATATTTATTTGCGATAATTATGATTTCATAGCTAACAATTAATTCTAATAAAACAATAACATCTAATTCATCACCAAAAACAACTTGAGATTTACTCACCTCGAAATCTCACTGTGTCTTCATAAGCTACACGAGATAAAGCACACAACCATCAAACTCCGCTCAAAACGACTTCCTCAAGCACCTAATCACATCAAGGTCACACGCAATACAACACAAAGTACAAAAGCGTTTAAAGTTCGGAACACGTGAACTAAAAATCGAAGCCGACGTCAATCGAGACGAAACTTCACTCGAGACACCACATGGTCTCCGAAATACTCCTAGGATCTTATAGCCCAAATGAAATGATGATCCAAAGGTCGGATCCTCACGGATCGAAAACTAAACGAACTGAAACCGAATAGAACCTAACTTGTCCAAAAAAATTGAGCAATCACAAAACTAAACGTACCTACACGTTCGTATCGACGAATAGAGGCTTACGGAGCAAAGAATTGTTCCAGAGGTGGCAGGACACGCTGCCACAAGAGACTGCAAGTGATCCCCACACACCACCTAACCAACTTCAAAATCTGGAAAATCAGCTCCGACCAACTTGTAGAGCACAGCAAGGGGAGCAACTTTCATACCTGACACTAAGGCTGATTCGGCCTGGATTGAGTTAGATCAAGCTCGAAAGTTTTTGGTGGCCAGAAATTCAAATCCCGACTTCGAGCTCCACACTTCAAATCGATCTTCAAGGCTACCATGGATCGAACGAGGAGGAAGAGGGATTCAAAACGCAACCGGTTTGACGTCCTGAGGTTGCTAAAAAATGTAGTCATGATCGTGTCAGCTCTGCCGCTAATTGCGAGCTCTGATCCGCCGTTAGCAGTGCATATTAGAGGACATGGCCATCAGGGGTAGGAAGAGGAAGCACGGCGAGATGCCCTTTCTTTTTAGCAATTGGATTTTTAATTTTATCCCCTGATGTAATCAAAGCAGTTAAGTGTATGTGTCGCCTGATACCTTGGTAGAACATCCGACTGCAGGTTTGAATACTTGTTCTGAAACCAGTAATCATCAGAATATGCAATTACCGATGATCTGGGCTAGTGGGGTTGCCAGAGGACGCTAGACGATGGAGTTCTGACCGGGTCGGGTCAGCCGGTTCGCTAGTTAATTGGGTCGGGGTCTGGGGAGAGAATTCTTCCAAAAAAATCCGGATAGTTTCCCAAAATGGAAACGGAATATATATTCCGAAAAATTTCAATTTATACCAAAATTTTAAAAAATGGAAAGAACTTCCGCTGATCATAACTCCTTCATACGATCTCGGAAAATAGCGTGCCACATGTCTATGAACTCGTATCGAAGCCATCTAAGACATATGTGAAGGAAATGTTTGGAGAAACTCAACGAATAAAAAGTCAACTCTTGGCCCCTCGAAAATAAAATATTTCGATTAATTATTCGTCCGAAACACTTTCACTTCACCCACAAAAACAACCAATCGTACCAACCAACAACTTATTAATTTTTGAAAATTGCACGAAAATTAATAAGGAAAATTCAGAGCATTACATTCACCATCCCTCCACGCAGATAAATACGTCCAGTAGCGGGTAACCTTTCATCAAGGTAACCGGTGGTAGTATGACCGACCTTGACTTTTTCAAGTAAAAAAATCGAAAAGAGAACATTCTCCTACCTAAGTAACTAAAAAAATAAATCCAAAATGATGCAAAAAATAGACAAATTGACAACCAAATAAAAATAGCCACCCAAACTAAGATCCAGCCTAGATGCCAGATCCTATTCTGGGCCCAAAATCAAATCCGACCCGAATCCTAGATCCAGACCCGATTCCAGGTCGGACGAGGATCCCAAATCCGGCTCTCGGCCATAAGACCTATCTTCACCCAGCCGTCGCACGGTGTCGCCAGCCTAATCTGATCCCCACTCCAATTGATCGTCGTTGTCCAGCCCATCGTCACCGACCTCCATTGCCGCTCCCAACAACGACCGAGAATCGAGCCTAGCCACGAACACTTTGTGGCACCGCTGCCCCATTCCAGATCGTCTGTGTGAGCCCCCGTAAATTTTGTTTAATTTTTAAAAGGTGATCTAAGTGAAGAAATCGATTTCAGAAATTATTTTGGTGTCGTGATCACAATTTGGGCTCTATAATTTTTGTTTGGGCCAATGTTCTTCCATTTGGGCCTAAATTGTTACTAGAATTTATCGAGATAAATTGTCGAAGTAAATTGGAGTAGGATACGAATTGGGTTGTAGCGAATTTGAACATTGAGTCTGTTAGAGAAATCGTTGGTGAAAAACGAATAAAAGTTACGAGCCCGAAAACCGAAAGCGATCAGCAAGGAGTATTACGTAATTTGACGCGAGGGCAAATTCGACATTTCTCACGCGCTAGTATAAATAGGAAAAATGGAAAACCCTAACACCTAAACTCTCATTTTCTCCCTCACTCTCGGCCGCACCCTCTCTCTCCCCGACCTCACTCTCTCATTCTCACCTTCTCCCTCTGCCAGCGCCGGAAACTCCATCTCCGGCCACCAGCTCTTGTTACCGCCACCACCAATCGACGCCGCACCCAAAACTGACCCAAGCCCGAGTCTCACCGTCGACATGCATCGCCTCCAGCCTCCGCACGGGTTCCTCGAAGCAGCGACGCCACTGCTCGTTGGCCTTCTCTGATTTCCGGTCATCACCTCGCCACAACGACGCCGCCGCCTAACTCAGCAAGCAACGAGGAGCAAAACCCAGAAGTTCCGCCACCCACCGAAGCCAGGAAACGCTGTGCTAGCTCGCCGGAAACCGTAGCTCTGCATGTCTTCGTTTTTCGACCTCCCGTTTGAAACGAACGAAGTTACCTCCAAGGATAGAATCAGTACCTCAAAAATCTCCAACCCTCAAAACCCCAAAATCCGGCGCTGCTCCGAAACGTCGCACGCGCCGCCGTCTGCGCGTGAAAGTTTGTAACTCCGCTGCCCACGACCGCCGGACTCTCAGATTGATTTAACTAGGTAATTTTCGACACCTCTCTTTGGTTGAGGCCTCTATTCTATTATGAACTGGAAGCCCTAATTGTGTGTTATTCGATTTGGAGGAATTTGGAGGAATTGAGGTTTGTGGAATCTGCGTTTCTGGAAGTTTTGGGGAAGGAGAAGATTGCTGGGTCAGTTTCAATTGAAACGGGAAGAGGTAAGGACTATGCACAGGTTCTGTTTGCAATACGAAAGTGATTAAGGGTTGGTTACTAATGATCTGGTATTTGTTAGGTGTTTACATGACTGTTGATGGTGAATTGCAGTGATTGGAATTAACTTCCAAATCTGGTAAAGAAGAATGGTAAGGTTTGGATGCTTGGATTTGTTACTTGGTGAAGTTGTTAAAAATCAGCAGAATGTTGTTTGTAGTCTCGTGAATGGAAAAGTGTTAAAAAGGGGGATATTGCTATGTTGTTGAATTTATGATGATTAAGAGTAGTTTGTTAACTATCATTTCGGATACCACGGTTGTAAGAAAAGAAGTGAGTTGGTTATTGTTAAGGAAAATGTAAATTGCTCAAGTTCATAAGAAATTGGTATCCGAAATGAAGTTATATTGGCTAATGATCATTGGGCCGAACTTAATAAGAAATTCGTTTAGTAAAGAGTTTGACGATAAAAAGGGAAATTAAGGAGGCTAAGGTATACCAAGAAAATAGAAAGGTCTAACGAGTTGACCAAAATTTAATTTCGATCATAGCTTTGTCAATTTCTCCATGTCCCGAAAGTTTAGAGAAATTTATTTAGTAGAATGTTCGGGAATGGAAATTGTCATTTGTTTTTATAAAATAAAAAGGTAAAAGAAATAAAGGTCAAAGTGCTAAGCATAATCACCATATCTCAAATGGTTCAAATGCCATGTCACTTGGATCATTCGGGGAATGGTGAGTGTATTTGTTACTTAAGAAAGGAATGCTAGTGAATGGCATCAAATATTTAACTAGAACTTTATTATCGAAAGAAGCATGATCACCAATCACCATATCCCGAATGAGCTTACTATTCTAAGTGAATTATTCGGGAATGGTTTCTACTAATTATTGATCATGGGTTATTTGGTGAATTTTAAAGTGAGTTATGAATTAATTACTCATCGGATATAATTTTATTATAAAGGACCCGAGCGGGTGCACTTGGATTTGGATAAAGGATCGAAAGTCGGGAACGAACCCGAATGTGGGCAAGCACTCCAATTCCAGGTAGGGTGAGCTGTCCCTTCCTTGTTAGAGGCTTTTCAAGATATGTGGAATGCTCTAGTATAATATTATGTTGCCTGCAAGTATGTTTTTGGTTGTTCATTAGTCGATGCCTCGTGATACGAGTGTTTTCAGAACTGATAATTGATGATTGCGAAAACCGAGGCTAGACTTGCATGTTGAGATACTGTACCCTTTGTATGTTTGTGACCTGAAAGTGAATGGGACCTAGACGCGTTGATTGCTAAGGATCCCACGGTGTCGATAACCGTGAACCTCCGGAGGGGGCTGTGCTCCTATGTTTGTCAAGGAAAAGCAAATACGGACAGTGAACCAGTCATAGGAGACTCAGAGCCAGGAAATGGACACTTTCGCTACTTGTAGTCACAAGGACTACAGAGTAGTTGGCTGGTTCTCATACTCAGGACGAACCAGGTCGGTCACTGATTTATTTTACTTTAGCCGGCAGGTAAGTATCTCGGAGCTCCAAGTGTGTGAAGCATACTGCACATGTTTTATGAAAGAAAACAAATGTTTGTGGTTGCCACTTTTCTTAAAGCATTTTTCGATAAACGTGCACAATATTATGTAGTAATATTTTCAAGTATATTATTTTTCAAACCTAGCATGGTTGGGTCGGCCCCTACTGGGCATGCGAGGACGAAAGCTCACCCCTACTATAGTGTGCAGGTTTCGAGCATGTGGTCGGGAAGCGTACAGGGGAGGCACATGACACGGCTTGGCGCATTTCTCTTTAGTTTTATCAAAAGAAGGTTTTGGTCCTTAATCGGATTTTGTAGTAGCTTGTTTATTTACTTTTTATTTATTTCCTACTCGTTTACAAAAAAATTCCGGGAGACCCGTAACCCTGGGGCGCGTCTCCCATACTTGTCGTTACTTAGAGATCAGTTTTATTTTCCAAATTGGGCTCCGATCGCAAGCCCAAAACTCTTAGCCCATTTCGAATTCCGCTTTTGAAATTGTGTTGTTAGGTTGCTAGAATGACTTGTCCAAGAAAGTGTTTTGTAAACCAACAACCTAAACTCAAAAGGCCTTGCGGTTTCGGGTTGATGAGCTATCGAGATGCCATTCGTGACATGTTGATTCCTCATTGGCTCGGAGTCGCGGCGCTATGGGACCCCCTCTCGGGTCATCACAGTCTGTGACGCGTTCCTCAATTCCACCGTTGCCGCACATGACGACGGTCATGGATAAGGACCACCATTTGTTGATCATGGTTGCACAGAAAACCTCCAGATAGATCGAACCACATTGCACCGCCACAACCACCATTCCACCTTCAGAGAGTTGGCCCTAACACTAGAAAGCAAATCGGAGCACGCTCGATCCACCCATCATCTCCCTGCCTCACTGGCCTCCTAAAGCCTCCATTCTCATGGAGGAAGGATTCAAAGACGGACCGCTCTCTACCCTAGTAGGCCGCTAGGTATTTTAACAACTAATATATGTAGAACCTACATTAAAAAAAAAACAAGAAAATTGAAATTTTTTTATGCACTGACTGTGCAAGTGACAAACACTTATCAGATATGGTTCTAGTTGGACCTCCAAATTTGATAAATTTGATATTTGGACCTCTATTTTTTTTCAATTGTTATTAGAATTTGTCAACTAATATTAAAAGACAAATAAGGACAAAGAGAGAAAGAAAAAAAATACTCTTCGTACCTCCCCTATGAATATAAGTTACCTAAAACAATTAAGTAAAAATAATTAATTTCTATACATGGCCCCCTCCTTTGATACAAAAGTAAATTCAAAACGATCTGATTTGGAATTTCCTTAAACTAAATTCATTGAATATTTTGGTGTAATTACTACTAATTAAGATCCAAGGCCAAGTCTTTTTAATTATATTTAATCAATATATATTATTTATTTGAGTACCAAAGTCTTTTTTAGAACGGGAGGTTCTATTCATACCTCTAAAATTGGCATTTGGACCTCTCTATTTTCTTAGTGATAGTTGACTTTGTCAACTATTGTCAAATTACTAATAAGGACACAAAAGAGGGGAATTTTTTTTTCACCTCCACGAATAGTACAGTACGTAGTCTTCAACTTGGAGAAAACATTTATCCTCCAACTTAAATTTTAAAATATACATCAAAACCTGTGGAAAATAACTTGGGAAAAAAATTGGACTAAAAACCCTAAATATTTTATTTTGAAAAATAGGGGGAGGTGGAGGAAAGTAGATGATCATTAATTGGTGAAATTCAAAGATTGGAGTGGCCTCTGTGGGTATTGCATAGAATTTTTCAGTTACTGATGTTGAGAATTGACAGTTGAAGTTCTGTTTTTTTTATGAACTGGGCATTGGATTTTGGTTCAAGTTTTAGTTTTTTTGTAATCAAATGTTGCTGTGAACCTACAAAGAGTGTTTGATTCATTGGTTCAAACGTGTTCTTTCCCCCAAATTTGCCTGCATGGAAGTTTATGGTTATTGGCAATTGAAAATAGTGTGTGTGGTGGTATCCAGTTAGCCTTTTTTTGTTGAAAGGGAGAACATATATGGATTTGTGGGTTGTTGCACCGCCTGGATAATTGACCAATTATTGGCAGAAACTTTCGAGGGAGAGGATAAGGATGGCTTGTTACATTTTTTCTTTTTGGGATGCAAATCTGGAGAAATCCGAGTCCCCAAGCTAGTACGCAATGAATCCACCTATCTCATTGCTTTATATATCATATGCCCTAGCATTGATGCATTGTTACCTGCTAGGCATTGATCAAAGTTTATTAGACGGGGGGCATTGTAGGAAAATGAGGGAGGTGTAGATAGCATATTAGTTATTTATAAAAGTAAGGTGGAGGTCTATTAAGTGGGGAGGTCCAAATGCCAATTTTAGAGGTATGAATAGAAACTCCCTTTTCGAACCATTCATATTGCAAAAAAAAAACTATCATTTGGATTAACAAAAAAAAAAAAAATCTTTATAATTGTCTACTTGTTCGACCCTCTAAGAATTAATTTTTTTGGTTCCACCACTGGATGAAAGTACACCAAAAATGTAGGCAACTACATTCACAAAAATTTTCATGGTTGAAATTATAGAGATAAAAAAAAATTTAAAAAAAGGGATAATGATAAAAAAAGGTTATTTTGAAGTGTCTTATTATAATTTAAACACCACAAATGTCCCTATGATAATTAAGGTCACCTGTTCACAACCTACCACTAGAGTTCAACTTAATTACAAAACTGCCACCGTCAGTTTCTTTAGCAGTTTACTAGAAGTGAAATAACACGGGTTACTTCTTATCTTTTCCAGATTATATAATTCAGAATTTTAAACCTCCAAAAACCGCTCAAACCTACTCCGAAATAGAGAAATCTCAATCCTCTTCACATCTGGCGACCACATTCTGAGACACATACATTCTCCGACGATTGTTTTCCTCCACGGTGAAGCAGCGCCACCTCTGCAAAAGTACTTCACAAAAAAAGCCCCAAATTTTAGGGTTTTGAAGAATTGCAGACCTTCAGTCGTAGTCTACCTCGACCGGGTAATCTTTCAGACTCGATTCTCAGAAACTTCTCTTACTTAATTGCGATACATTGAGATAGTGTTTAGTTTTGGAATTATAAGTCGAATATGATATAATTATTTCTGCATATGATTATGAAACAAAACAATTCGATTCCAAGTTTTGGTTTGAGTGAAGATCTAAAGCTTTTTTGAGTGGAGATGATAAATGACTGTCTTTAAATTTTAGTTTGATGTTGTAACATGGCCAATGACATAGGCTACTGAGTGGGTGTGATTTGATTTTGTTGTGGCTGTGTTTTCATTTTGGTGTGATTTGATACAGAGACACGGACAGTAACATAGCCATTTATATGGAGATAATGAATGTGTGTGATGCTGTTTAGGCTGTATGCTTTACTAAAATGGAAATGCTGCTAGTTCAAATACATACTTTATAGGATCATATAATGAAACTGGCTAGTGAGGTCACTGGCCAGGTCACTAGTCAAGTCATTGGCCAGATAAGTCACTGGAAAAGGCCAACTCCTTGGCAACGTGTGTTAATCTCATGTAACTGATCATGTAATTGGTCATGTAACTGACCATGTAACTTACAATGTATGTAACTGATCATATAACTGAGCATGTAACTGATCATGTCATTTACAATGTATGTAACTGACCAAGTAATTGAACATGTAAATGATCATGTCACTAACGTTGTCATTGACATGGCCTGTGACTTCACTGGCCAGATCACTAGTTGGCCAAGTTACTGGTTATGTAACTTGCAAACTCAATGCTAACCTTCTTATTTTAAAATATTTCAACCGAATTTAAACATCAGAAATGGTAAGACCAAAAAGAAAAGAAAGGGAAACAAGCGATGATGATGAAGACTACCAAGAGGTGGAATCAGAAGATGAAGAAGATGATCGAACAATACAGAGAAAGAAGAATTCGAAGAAGAGTTTGAAGTCAAAAAGAAAAAGACAGGAAGAAGTAGAAGATTCAGAAACAGAAGAAGAAGAAGAAGAAGAACCATCACCAAAGAAGATTTCCAAGAAGCATTCAAAAGGAAAAAACAAAAAACAGAAAGTGAAACATATAGAAGATTTAGACACAGAAGAAGAATCATCACCAAAGAAGGGTTCGAAGAAGCATTCAAAAGTAAAAAGCAAAAAACAGAAAGTAAAGCAAGTAGAAGATTCTGAAGAGGAAGCAGAAGTAGAAGAAAAACCTGAAGCTGCGCCAAAAAGGAAGAGACATGTGAAACCAGGACATGTGTAGTACAGGTGCACATTAATAAGTTTCTTGAACACAATATTAAAGATAACAAGAAGAATCTGACTCCAAGAACATTAGATTTACTCAGGCAGACACCATTTGGAAAAATTGTCGATGCATTCCATGATGGCTACATAGAGGAGAAGTCAGCCAAGAAATCTGATGATTTCATTACCCTCCTACTGCATGCCTACAACCATGAAAAGGACCTCTTCTTCTTTGGAAAGAAGAAATTCAGGATCTTGACAAGAGATATTTCAAAGATCCTAGGACTGCCAGCAAAAGGTGAGTTGGTACCAAAAACTTTTGAAGGTGCATATCAGTCCGAATTTGTAGAGAAGTTTTTCCAAAGAAAGCGAGAATTAACAAGAAAGCTGTGAAGAAAGCTCTGCAAGGTGCCATCAAAGAAAAGCCAACAACAGAGGAAGGGATTGAGAAGAAGGACAAAAATGTGGCAAGGTTAATCTTGCTGGACTTGTCAATCAAGTTTTTGTTCCCAAACGCATGGGGAACAATTTCATGGGACTACGTCAAAGCATGCGAAAATTTGGATCAGATTGGATCTTATGACTGGGCAAAGGAAGTTGGAAGCTTCTTAAAAAAGTCTATAAAGACTTTGAAAAAGAAGAACTCAAGCAGCTCATATGGTAATACGGGGGGCTGCGTTCTAATAATACTGGTAAGTTACTGTCAGACTGAAATGTCACTGGTCAAGTCAAACTGCATGTCACTGGCAGAGTTGAATTTCAAATTGATTATCACTGGCTAAGTTGTTATGACTAATTTTTTTTTTTTTTTTTTGTGTATGCAGTATTGGTTCTGTCAAAAGACTGGAAAAATCAAGCCAATATGTAGAAGGGAAAAGGAAGAGCATGAGATGGGAAAATAGGACATCCAGAGGCTGATACAGAATTGGACAAGCTTTAACAGCTTGAAAAAACTAATTGTAAGTTGTTCTCTGTCAATGAAGTTGTCACTGGCCAAAGTCACTATCTTGATTAAAAGTCACTGTCACACTGAATGTCAATGACCAAGTCACACTTTATGTCACTGGCCTTTATAATTGTTGTAAACATGTACGTCATTGGTCATGTCACATATCATGTCACTGACATATGGAATATGTTTCTTTTAGAAAATCTTTGAAAAGCTGAAGGAGGATAAAGATGAATTAGAATCCGAGGAAGAGGAGAATAGTTCAAATGAATGAGAGGAAAAAGGAGATGATGATGAGAATTCTGAAAAGGAAAAGGATAACCTAGAAGTTGAGGTGGCTGAACAGGAAACAGCTTCAGAAAAAGGAGGAGGAGATAAGATGTCTGACTGTGGAGAAAGATAATTTGCAGAAAAAACTAAAGGAAGAGGGACTGAAACTAAGGAAATTCACAGAGGACAAGGTGAATCTGGAGGAAAGAAATGCTACACTTGTGACAGAGAATTTCTGCCTTGCATCATTGGTGAAGGAGTTAGAGGCAAAAGTCAAGAAATTGGAGCCAATATTGACCCCAAAGACTCACACCTCAACAGCAACTCAACAGCACAGCTCCCCACCACCTAACTCAACAGAAGAAAATAATGAATCAAATGCAGCTGCATCTAAGGCTGCTGAGAACACAGAAAAGAAAGATCAATCGATTGTTGAGGAAGGTCAATCCCAAGGGATCTTCACAGTCAAAGAATCTGCAGTCGCAGCAGCTCAATCTCCACCTCCCTGGACAGTGGCAGAAGAAAGTCAATCGACACCTCCATCACACAAGGACTCGCTGTTCCAGAGCCCTACAGTTCGCATACTCACAGTCGAAGAAATGGAAAAACAACCTGACATGTTTCAGATAGTGAAAAGTCCTATAGCTGCGCATGCCTTTCCACTTCGTACGTTGAGCCAAGAGAAAGAGCAGAAGACACCAGAGGAGAACGAAAAGGGCGAGTTAACAATGCACCTTATAGAGCAACATTCCGGTGAAACGGTATCATCAATGGGTCTCTACTCATATGTCGTGAGATTGAAGAATAGGAAAAGAACACAGAAAAAGGACAACATTTACTAGTAGGGGGGATGTGAAAGCAAAAGGAGAGAAAAAAGCAAAGGAGATGCAAGAGAGATTGAGAGATGCTGAAAAGAAAGAAAAACAAAAGCAGAAGAAGGCCTCTCAAAAACTGCAACCTGCTGAACATAAAAAACTAGAAGAGCTGCAAGCACAACAGAATTTGGACTGTTTACCAGAGGACGTTCTGAAAGCGATAAGAGAGATGGACGCTGAGGAACAAGCACACATCAATGAAGAGCCAGAAGAAAAACAGATCCCTCCTGAGGTCGTAGACTGGGAGAAGAGCAAAGTGTACAATTATATGGACCAGGAAACCAAGAGGAGAGTGTAGAGATACTGGCAAAATGCACCATCAGGGTAATACTTTAATTAAGTTAAAATTCTATTTTAAACATATTGTCACTGGCCAAGTCACTGCTCATGTAATTGGCTAAGTAACTGGCCAAGTCTTTGTTCATGTAGCTGGCAAGGTCACTGTTTATGTAACTGTACATGTAGCTGGACATGTGAAGTCCTTAGCGAAGTCACTGTCCATGTAGCTGGCGAAGTCACTGGCCAAATAGCTGGGCAAGTGAAGTCACTGGCCATGTCATTGTCAAGTAACTGCATATCACAGTACATGTTACTTATACTATTCATTTTGTGTAGAGTGTTCTTCTGGGTAGGTAGGCGCTATGGAGCAGAGGTACCCCAGACAGAATTTGAAGGACATGATCATGAATGAACCTATTGCAAGCAACTGCATAGAATGCTATGGGATTCTGTTGACTGATCAACTATTGGACAAAGAATCACAGGGTCTGGAGGTGCCATGTTTTATGAATCCCTTATGCTGGGTAAGTAGTGGCCAAGTAACAGGAAAACTGAATGTCATTGGCCAAGTCACTATGCAAGTTACAGTAAAACTCAAGTAACTGACCAAGTCACTGTAAAAATCAAGTAAAGTTACTGGCCAAGAAACTTTAAAACTCTAAGTCACTAGAGAAGTCACAGCCAAAATGATATTTCGATTTTAGTTTGCAGCGTGTCGCTGCACCGCTGCCCATTAACCAACCAAATTTTTTGCGGATACTTCTTTTTTTATTTTTCATTAACATTTGCAGCGTGCCACTGCACCCAACGATGGCGTTCCGCTGCCAATGATCAAATCAATATGTAGCGATCCAACTACAAGTCATTGAACAAGTCACTGCCAATATGACTAAAAACTAATGTCAATGGACAAGTCAATGTAAATCTAAAGAAAACGGTTATGTCACTGTACATGTAAGCACCTTACAAGCACCTCTCATCATTTATTGAAAAAAATGAAAAACCAAAACAAAATTTCAAACTGTATTGGAGTCACTTGCTATGTCACTATGTACGTCACTGTTAAAGCCATGTAGGCAGACTTGAACCTATATTGGAGCTGTACAACTCTTTCTGTTGTGACCATCACATTTTTCACACCTACCACACTTGATCACCCTGGTTTTCTCGCTCCTTTTTCTGAACCTCTTCTTTCTTGGCCTTCCAGGTGGTATTCTAGTCAAAGGTGGCTGCAATATCACCACATCTCTACCAAAATCACGCACTGGCTTCGAAATAGAGGGAAGAAGATTAATTGGAAAAGAATAAGTTTCTCGATATTTCTCCACCTTGTACAGCTCATTGACATACGAATAGTGAGAAGAACCATGATGTTGGATAACTATAAGGGCCTGGGAACATGGGAAGCCGTACAGCTGCCATTCTCCACACGAACAAAAGCGAGTTTTCAAATTTACCATGCTATTGTACTTTTGGCAGTGAACTTCATACACATAGGTATCAGACCTGCTCACTCTCCAATGTCTTCCCACTTCCAAATTCTCATTCAGCTTCTTTTCAATCATCGGGCACAACTCAGAGAACCATTCCTGCCCATCCTCCTTCCGAGAAACAATTGACACCATGGACTTCACTCTAATCCCATCATTAATATCAAGAATAGGAAGACTCTTCAAAGGCAACACCCAATTGTTGAAAGACTCAGCCAAGTTATTTGTCATTTCACCAAATCTTTCGCCATTAAAGTAAGCCATACACTAGTTCTCCTTGGGGAGATCCTCTAGAAATTGAGCAACTATGTCATCGCCTTCACTCCTCAAGATTTCCATGTTGAACTCATACATCTCCGGTGTGTGAGAATAAGCACAACACATAAACAAGTAAGGAATCCGATCCTTGAGGTAAGATTCAGCTGGAAATTTGTCAGAAAGGTTAGACATCAGGTGTCTAAAACAAAACCCATGTGGATTATTAGGAAACACTCTAGGGAAAGCACTAACAAGCCCAACATGACGATCAGAAATGAACGTCACCCTCCTCATAGGGTGTTTTGCCAACTCTTCAGCCAAAACCTCAAGAAAAAATCTCCAATTACTCTCATTTTCAGAATCCACAATAGCATAAGCAACTGGATACAAACCTGAACAGAAAAACAATATCATGTCACTGTCATGTCACTGACCATGTCGCTGACATAACTGCACATTACTTGACAGTGACATAGCCAGGGACATGTCATTCAAATCACAGGACATTTAAGTCACTGGACATGTGTTTGTACCCACATTTGCATGTCCACTCAGACATAGCCAATGTACATAACTACATATAGTTATTGAATGATTTCGAATTACAATGAGCCGCTCAACAAGTAATTGGGGGCCGATAGCCAGAAATGTTGGCCAATGAATAATTGGACAGTTCAATTGGTCCAAGACGAGTCAGACAAAGCTAGGCCTTTGGTTATCAGCCGGCCCATAGTCATCAATAGTCAGAGGGGCCGATAAGCGATAAAGATGAAATTTGATCAAGTTAGTATTTCAATCGAATTGAAGTTCGCCAGCCGATAAGGAGAGTTCAATCCAAGATAGTCTACTTCAAGATTAATTACAGCTGTTGATGACGACCATCAGAGCCGATCAAGATAGAACCCAGCGTCAAGTCAGCCGACGATAAGTATTGGAGCCAAATCAAGATAGAGTCATTGAGCCAAGAGGAGGCCGAATTCTACTCAACTTCAAAGCGCCAAGAGATCAGTTCAAGTCACAGAGCAGCCAATATAAATAGAAGCATCGACAGAAGACATGACACACACAACTCCATAAACTCAAGCCATCAAGCTTTTCTCTTTCGTTTTACCTTTTGCTTAGGTAGAATTTCCGTATGTTCATTAGTTAGTTTGCTCTGCTAGTTACAATTTCAGTTACTTTACTTTCCTTGTAGCCTAGTATCGATTTTGAATTGTTTTCTTTGTTTTCTTCCAAACAATAATTAATAATTTTCAGCCATTCCAGATTTCAGTTTCGTCATTATTGTCTTTGTTATTTGCTTTATGCTTTATTTGTTTGATCATGTTATTTACTGTTCGTAGTCGCATAGTAGCTATCAATATTGAAGATTTCATTAGTTACGAGTTCACTTTTACTGTTACTTGTTATTACTTGGATCCAATTGACTTAAGCCATGCATGTGACCAGACAATTCGTATTCACTCATACTCTCATAACCACACCCAATTCACCCGACCTTCAGCCATCAAGTCCTTGATCCAAAGGTAGCGATCTATCGGCCGAGAATAAGTTCCTTCCTCGGCCAACAATTGCTTGATAAGTCAGAACACGCGCACTTCATCTACTACATCTACAATTGCACACTTGGCCTTTTGACCGTGTGCTGGCACGCCCCGCAATATATTCATCGAGAAGGACATTTGTTCCTTGATCTCTCGGCTATCTAGGCCGAGGTGATTTTCAGAGGCAACAACATGTCAATGTCAATGAACATGTAACTGACCATGTCAATAGCTATGAAACTGACCATGTCACTTACATTACAAAAAATAGAACATGGCAAGAAATAGAGAAACAAGAAAAATACAAAACTAGAAATAATGAAAGGGATTCAACCTTGATTGGCGTCCTTTGCCGATGCAGCAATGATCTGCCCCTTGTACTTGTTGGTAATGAATGTAGCATCAATGAAAAGAATAGGTCTACAAGATTGAAAACCCTTCATCCATGCACCATAGGTCACAAACATACGCTGAAACCTGTGTGTTTCTCGATGAAACTCAATCACTATCCTAGAGTCGGGGTTTGACTTCATAACACACTCACTGAACCAAAATAGTTGAGCATAAGAATCAGCTTCATCACCATGTAGGGCTGTTTTTGCCAACTCTGTACCATACCAAACTGTGCGATAAGCAACATCCAAACCATAATGACTCTTGATCTCATCAACTATATCAATTGCCTTTTTGTTTGGATTGACACGAATCTTATCAAGAACAATAGACTTGACAACCTTGGATCCCATCATCTTACTCTTCTGCAAACGAATCACACCATGACATGTGCGAACATTAACCAACCTTTTAATCATAAAGAAACCATTAGCCCTGCATAAATGAGCCTTCACAAGCCAATTGCAGCCCTGAGAATGTTTCTTAGAACACTGAGCAATAACACGAACCTTGTCATTTCTAACAAACTCATATGAAAAGCCAATTTCTATGGCATACTTACGCAGCTTATCCCTAAACTCAACAACCCCACCCTCAAACTTTTGGCCTTCAGAATGAATATAACTCTCCCAACCTTTTGTCATATAACTCTTCGGTGCCTCTGCCCTATAACACCCCAAATAATCATTCTCCTCAAGCATGGTATTAGAATCCTCACACACTGTATTACTCACCACACTTTCACTACTCGAAGGCAAAGCAATCACAAACACTTCAACAAAATCAGAATTGTAATGAACCAAATTCCTAAAAATCATTCTCATATCAACTTCATTCTCTAGGAAGCATGAAGTAGAATCCGGAGGAATAATGTACCTCAACATAAACTTACCTTGAATCAAATCAGGAAAACGAGAGCGTATAGAATTACATAGGTCAAGAAACGACCAATTCTGCAACATTGGAACTGTCACTACTTCACCAGAATAAATAAACTTGACAACATAGCTAGTATCCATAACAATTGCACAAAAATAAAACAAATCACTAGCCATGTCACTACTAAGGAAATCAACAGAATCAACAAAAACAAGTCACTGCCAAAGTAACTATTAATGCTTGAACAGAAGAACAATATTAAACGTGTTACTAGCAAAGTCACTTATAATTCCTGAACAAAAGAACAATATTATAAATGTAACTGGCCATGTCACTACTAAGGAATCAACAGAATAACACAAACAGATCACTGCCAAAGTCACTGTTAATGCCTGAACAGAAGAACAACATCATACTCGCAAAATCAATGATAATTCCTGAACAAAACAGCAGTATTAAAAATGTAACTGGCCATGTCACTGATAAATAATCAAAGTATAGAACACATATAGTACCGCAATAGCACAAAACATCATGAACATAGAAGTTAACACAAACAACAACAATACACTGCAAAATCCAAAATGAACAAATTCACAGAGAGAAGGCTAACCGATCAAATCAGAGAAAACCAGAGAGAGGAAGAAAGAGAGAGACTGTAACTAAGGACTGAGTCGACGAAGAAGAAGAAGACAGTAACATGATCAAGACGAAGAGCGATGAAACCAGAGATCGAGAAAAAGAGAAGAGCTGCGGAAGCTCCAAAACCACTCAAAAGTGAGATTTCAGATCGTCGCTGAGGCACAAAGCAAATCGGAAGCTGTCGGCGGAGAAGAAAGAAACTCGGAAAGAGATCTCCGATCAAATCGAATCAAAAGAGAGAGAAAATTTGAGCTCGCAGATTTTGAAATGGAAGGTTATAATAGTTTATTACCTTAGGGACAGAATCGAAATCAAAAAAATTAAAAACTGACCTTTTTTTTAACATCACCTGATTAATCATAAGTACTAAATTAATATTAGTAACAATTCACAATGAACCTTTTTATCAAGTGGGAAACTATGTGACATTTTTATCATTTCACTCTCTAAAGTGACATTTTCCATCATTTCCCTAAATTTTTTTTATTGAAAATACAGATTTGATTGTTCAAGGGTGGTTTGGTAAAATTAGGGAGGTGCACTTAGTTTTTTAAGTATTCAAAAAAGTGAATGGAAGGTTTAACAAGTAAGAGAAGTTTAAATATCAAATTTGGATGTTGAACTAGAATCATCCATAAGATAATTTTTAATCAATATTTTTTTCAATAACAAAAAAAATATGTATATTTAATGTAACCCCTAATTTGCCCCTTATTTATCCCTTTCTAAATATACATACAAATGGGATTTTTATTTGCTGCTCCTCTGTCGATGATAAAAGACGCGACATGAACTGCTGAGTTTTGTGGAGCAAACAGAAGTGAAACTCTAATGGCGAGAGCAGAAGAAGAAGACAACTGGAGTGAGGCGGTGGAAGATCTTGTAACAGCAGGAGACACCGACGCAGCCATAGCTCTTTTGGAATCGGTAATCTCCAATCTCGAAAACAAAGACTCTCCTGAGTTGGCCTCTGCTCTCTGCGACTTGGCCAAGCTCTACTCCTCCAAGGGCTTCTCTCTCAAAGCTGACGACCTTCAGTCTCGCGCCTCCCTCATCAAGCTTCGTCACTCTTCCTCTTCTGGGTACTCGCTCTTTTTTCTTTGATTTCGTGTTTAGTTGCCAATAATTGCAGGAAAAGAAAAAGTCCGGACTTAAATTATGATTTGATTTCAGTGTTGCTACAGAGGAGCAGAGCTCGATGCCTGGAAAGCATTCAATAGATGGTACTGTTTCTTTTCCATTTTGTCCTCTGTTTAGTTAACCAAAAAAGCTGATCATATTGCATTATCAGAACTCATTTACATTTACTCGAATTGCGATCGCATCGGAATACTTAATGAGCTTTTGTTCTATTTGTCAAGGACATGTTGAAAACTCAACGAAATCGCAGGGTTCTTCTTCTTGCAATGGGTCTTCGGATGATGGTACCTCTCTGTTTCTTTTGTGTTTTACTTTGTATGAGGGTCAATTGTAGTATTTTGTGGCGAATAACTAGTGTCTGATCGTTCTGCCTTTGTGGGAGAGGCAAATTGGAATTGTTTAATCAATTGGCATAAATTTGAATTGTTGGAGCTTTACTTAGGAATTGCATTCAATCTAGTTGTTAAGCTTTTAGGGTTTGTTTCAAACCATCTGTTAATGGATGGGTAAAACATGGGTGTCGTAAAGCACCTTAAAAGAAAAAGGTGAACCCAATTGTGCTTAGTTGGTCTGAGGAGTACTATCTTGAAGACAAGGTAAACATAGGTGCTGGTTATATTCACTTTGAGAACAAAAAGTAGAGAAATCAGTATATAGATACTGAGAATTATACAAGGGGAAAAATTGTTAATCAAATATAATACCATTGCTTTATCAAATAACTAATCCCACCCTTCTATGAGATTCCCTTCGGCATTCCGCAAGACTTTATTGCAACTGCCATTGTTAGTGCCATGGTGGTCTTTTGGGTACTTTTATGCTCTCTTATATCCAGTAAGGTTTTGGTTTCTCCTATTTTCAAGTAATTATAGCACAATTATGATCAATTTGTTATTTTGCAACTACAGATTGGGAAGCTATTGCAGACTGCACACCTGATGAATTACTCTCCTCACAATCTTTGCCCGGAGTATCAAAACTTTCTTTGGAAGATACCAAAGTTCAAACCCCTAAGCGGCGTGGAAGAGGAACATTTGCATACAAGAAACGTGAACTGTACAGTGATCAAATATCTAGTAAGATTGTAGTTGATAATGATAGCTTGGAGGAAGAAAATGAGGGCCATAATTTAGAGGGCAGTGAAGAAACAAGAAACTGTAAGTTAATCTTTCCACTTTTCAAGTCACCGCATTGTAAGTTTGCAGGGTCATAATTTTTTTCACTTCACGTATTAAAACTTACTAGTGAAGCAAAAAAGAATAATTAATGCCATATAGTAATCTTCATGTTGATTGCACACAGAACTTATTTAAGCTAGTTTATCATATGATAGAATCGAGCTGTTTTTTAATTCTGAGCTGTATTGAAGAGCATCTAGATGTTTTAGGTCATTAGGTGTATAAATTTTATCTCACATAGTATGCAGAAACTAAAGATTGTTCTTCTGACTTCAGCAAAATATGGCACACGTCACATTCTTGTTTTAGCTGACTTTCCACCAAGTACTAAGACAATAGAGTTGGAGAATCTTTTTGAGGACTTCAGAGATCATGGAGTTGTTATTCGCTGGGTTAATGATACGGTTGCCCTTGCCATTTTCAGAACACCAGCGATTGGTAAGTGCAATTATTTAGTTTTTGAAGTTATTACTTTTGGCTTTTGTGAGAATACATATAGGGTTAAATAACTTTTGGTCTCATGTGTTTTAGTTAAATTTCTATTTGGTCCCTGTGCAACCAATTTAGCATTTTAGTCAGTGCTTCCAAGTTCCAACTGTTTTCAATCTTGGTCAGTAGTGCCAAATTCCGTAAAATTGCCATTACAAATTACATACGAGTGGCCTTGTGCACAGTTCCTTTCGTCTTTTTTCCTTAGCCGAATGACTGGCCTGATTTGAGTCATGGCATACAGGTGTTTCATGTGCTTTTTAACTGCAAGTTGATGAATTTGGCATTGGTGCCCAAGACTTTTTTTTTTTTTTTTTTGGTCATTGGTGCCCAAGACTAGAACATTCAGAAACACCATGACCAAAAAGCTGAATGTGTAGCACAGGGATCAATATTTAATTTGATCAAAATATAAACCAGATGGAAGAAAAGGATAGATGACAGTGATGTAGGAGAAGTCAGGAGAACTTGCCTGTTTATATTTGTGTGGGGGGTTGGTTTGCTTTGAATGAAAGTAGTTGTGAGTAGGTTGTTGCAATTTCTACATGTTGGTAGGGCTTGTTGGAATTTCTACATGTTGGGAGAATTTGTTGGAATTTCTACATGTTTCTACCGATGGGAGGATAACTTCTCAAATGTTAGGCAGGGAGCTTAGCCCTTATTCGAGTCACATCAGATCATTGCCCGGGTTTATTGGATTGGGGCACCCTCCTTTTAAAGAAATGAAAATCTGAAATGTTGGAATTTCTTATTTTCTATGGATGGGAGGATATTCAAATGTAAGGCAGTGAGCTTAGCCCTTACTAGAGTCACATCAGATCATTGCTTCATTGCCTGGTTTTACTGGATGTTTGTCCATATGTGATTGGAGTACCCTGCTTTAAAGAAAACTTCCAGGTAGTGGTGGGCTGAACAAGTTTTCATAGCTGGTAATTGATGAGGAAATAAGGAGTTTGATAGAAAAATTTAAAAGATTGGGGCAGGGAAACAATTAGTGATGTTTAGAGGGAGAAGAACCAGGTGGAAGCTATACTTAAAAGAGTCGGACGGAAGATATGGAAAGAGGTTTGACTGCTGATACGAGGAGGTGCATAAAATTTTGGGGCCATTGGACGACCTGAGCTTTGGAGAAGTTTCTTTTCTTTCTTTTTTTTTTTTGACGCAAAGACTTCAATCAGGTTTGGCTAGAAAAAAGGTGGTGGCAATACAAGGTTTCATTGTAGAATATTCAATGGCAGAAGAAAGAGGAACTTCATAGAAGGACTAGAAGTGGGCAGTGGCTGGGGTGAATTGGGAGACCCAAGAGGGAGGATTTTTATTTTTTATTTATTTATTTTTTTCTCTTTCTTTCTTTGTTTCCCATATTCTTTCCTCGTCAAGCCAAAGTTCTTTGGGTTTGGAGTGTGTTGGCTGGATTTGAGTGCTCTGAAAGGAAAGACATAGAAGAAATTTTGTAAGACTACAAAGGTGGGGGTGGAGGAACTTTGGCTCCTGAAGTCTTTTGTCGCGCCGTTTGGGTTATTACGAAAAGCAGGGTTCTTGCTAATGGACCCAGATTCTCACGAGCTTATGGCCCTTTACGTCTTTATTTCACTGTTTGGGTCAAGTGGTCTTTAAAATGGACGAACTTTGTGGAACAATAGATGTCCCCATTCCATTTCTAATATGGGTCAGATGGTCTTTAGACCGCACAAAGATCTGGAAACTACATGTTTTTCTGTTTTTAGTTTGTTGGCATTTTTGTCGGAGTTTCTTTTTTTATGCTTTTTTATCCGTTTGGCAGTTGGACTACCTTGAAGCATTATTTGTAAGCTTATTCAAGCATTATTGTGATTTGTTGTCTGCTTGAGTTTTGCTTTACAATTATTTGAATTACCTGGTGAATTTTGCAGCACTTGAGGCTCGTAGTCATATTCAATGTTCTATGACAGTTCGAGTGCTTGATGAGGATGATACCCTTCTGAGTTCAATTTCACCAAAAGGTAACATAGCAAAGTAACTTTTTAAGTTTTACCCTTTGTCCACGTTCTCTTGCACATACACCTTACACAGGACTTTTACCCAGGATCCACAAGTGGTTTTCCTAGTAAATGAATTTTAAATCTGAGAAGTTTAAATAGGGTCTTCAAGGGAACTTATTCATCTCTGTGAATAGCTGTTGATTTTTTGTGTATTTAGCTAAAGTATATGTTCCCTACAAGTATTAATGAAAGGCCCAAACTTTTGATTTTGTTGTCCTACTGATCACTTTCTTTTGACAGTCATTTGGAAATAAAACTTCAGGAAATTGATAGTATAAAATCAGCATAAGCAAGTAAATTTTATTTCCTGCTGTATATTCTTTGTAAAGTCAGAAGTTAGGTGGATTCATCACTGAATTATCTCCTCCAGTTTAGGGTTTCGTCAAATTTTAATGCAAGTCATTGGTGAATCTGTACACAGTCTGTGGATAGAGATATCAATCAAATAGGTGATTAGCAACTTGCATTATTCGAAACTCAGTTGAAGAGATAACAGAAAAATGTAGCGTTGCTGGAAATGTCAGAAGAATGTGAACATTTATTAAGGAACACATGGTAGGTTTTTATGATAAATTAAAGAAATAGAATCTTGAACCTCCTCCACAAATGATTTAGATTCTCTCCAAGTGCTTCAAATTCATAATTGGCTTCAGACCAAAGTTTCCCATAGCGGGAAAGTAGACACAAAATAATTTTCTAAGAAATTTGTATTCTTCATTTGATTACTTGCCTTTGGGCTCTAGGGCATCATACCTAACAAGATAGTCATAGATTAGAATTTCTAATTCCTAATATTCTCTAAAAAAGAAAAAATTCTAATTCCTAATAAATTTCTGGTGAATACTTGCGTTATTCTTTAAAGGAGGAAACCAAGCTGCTGTTGGATCCCTTCACCAGAGCATTTTGTGCAAGTTTCAGGGGACTTCTGATCAGATTTTGTCTTATTTTTATGGCAAAAGCTATTTAGGGAGGCAGGGGTGATTTAGGCAATCTCAGAATGGAAGTTTGATTTGTCAAGTCAAAAGCCTCGTGCTTTTGGCAAAGGAAAAAGGCCAAAGGCCTATGGGGTTGCGGTTTGTTTGCTCTGATTTGTATGGTATGGATAAAAAGAAATTAAAGGATCTTTGAAGTCTATAGTGGTGCAGAGTTGGAAGAACTTTGGGATAGAGTTGGATTCTGGGCTTCTCTATGGGCATCTGTTTCTGGGGAGTTTAAGGATTACTCTTTCCTTTAATTTGCTAGATTGCAGAGCAATTGTAGTCTAGGGTTCTCTGTCTAGGCTGGCTTGCTGGCTGTTGAGTTTGTCTGTTCCTCTAAGTATGTTTGCTAGCTGAGGACTCCTTGTCCACCTAGCCTGTTTCTTTCCAAAAAAGAGAGAACAATTTCCTGATGCATGTATATGTGAATAATGTGTTATGCATGTACCGGACCCCTTCTAAAGAGGACATCCTCTTTTTAATGACCAGAATATCTATCTTCGAGGTCCTCATCCAAGGATCATTCCTGCAAAAAGTCAGCTAAATTGAACATTAGTTAGCCTTTTGATTACCAACATCACCATTTCAGTTTTATACAACATTGTTTTTGTCTGCAAACTCTGCGTACATTAGACGACCAAACAGTGACTGATTTCACTGATTTGGAGGTAAGATCTGTGAAGATATCCCAAAATATTGGATATACAAGTGTAGTCTATTAGGTAACCATAAGGCCTATTTGTATAGTAGGCAATTCATGCCCAATTACCAAATAAAGCCAACAAGAAAGTTATAAGAATATTAGGAAAACAGACATCCCAACTAAATCAAGCAAGCTCGCATGAAGTGAAATATTAAATATCTCTATATAATATCAGGAAAACCCATATAATATCAGGAAAACCCCTTGGTACTGCCATTAGAGCTTCACTTATACTCTTGAATTTCAAGATGAGGTCTGCATAGGTTAGCGGTTAAGTATGGACTATGGAGGAGCATGAATAATGGCGGCTTCAGAGCATATTTACAGTAGAAAACAATGATTAAAGAGAAAGAAAAGAATATTAGTTAATTCAAGCTAGTAAGAAATTCTCTAACATCCTTTTTCTGATACTGTTACTTTAACCAAGGAAATATTACTACTTCAATCTGAGGTGGAGGAAGGAGAAAGGAGAAAGGAGAAAGAATTAATTGGGTAATGAGAAAAGAGTTAACTTATTAATTAGATAGATATCCTTGAGACTACTTGCAACTTAGGGTTCACCCATGTTTAAAATTGAAAGACCTTCAGTTGGCAGTATATTTATATTCTGTTGTGAAGATCTCAAGGATAAGGGAAAACTATATCTCTGTGTTTGATGGCTATCTAAATTGAAGTAGGATCCTCTGCTTTTGCTTTTCGTGTTGATATAATTGTGTTTAAAATGATGTTCTTTTGGGGCTTAGATTTTATAATAATACATGGTTGATATTGGAATGATAGTTGAATGAATACCTGAAATGACCTGGTTTTGGATACACAACCAAATAAAAGAACATCAGCAATGTACCTGAGCTTGTACATGTAATATTTATTTGGTCTGATTGTCCATATACTGTTGATATTCATGCATTGTATAATTCATTTTAGATCTGGAGCCTCCTCGGCAAAGGCCACAAACATCAGCAAGAACTGCCCAGAGGCTCATTGCACATGGAATGGGATTGAAATTACCTTCAACTGCCTTCGGGTCCAGAGACTTGAAGAAACAGGAAAATGATCGAAGGAGCCGCATAGTCACGCGACAAAAATTGAAAGATGATGCTTGGGGTGGGGACGAATAGTGACATTTTTTTTTTGCTAATATTATAATCCCTTACTTCATTTTCTTTTTATGGACCTTGCCCTTTGTATGCAATTTCTGAGCGTAAAGTCCTTCATTCAACTCTGAATCAGCAGTTGTTTTCTGTGCATTTAGCTAAATATACCTTACTACAAGTATTAATGAAATCCTAAAACTTCCTTGTTTTTGTTGTCCTACTAATCACTTTCTGTCTACAGTACCATTTGAAAAGAAAAAAAATTAAAATTAATGTGTGAAACTTTTGAATTTCCTACATTTCTTTCACCATAAACGTTTTTTTTTTTTTTTTTTCTGACAAAAATAACAAACAAAACTAAACAACAAAACATTTACAAACATCTCCTCCCAACTGATCTAAATGGAACGCTGAGGACACGGAAAGGGGTAAACAGAAAAATCATATCAGATTATTCTAGGCATTCTGTGCTAAAGAAGCCAAACAATCTGCTACAAAGTTTGCTTATTGAATCGAACTGCTGTGCAAGCTACCTGATTCATTTACCAGCATCTTGATCCTCCATGGTATTTGACATCTTCCTTGAACACAGTCCATAAGAAGTTTTGAATCTCCTTCCACATTAATATTTGAGTACTGATGTCAATAAATGGTAACCATTCAATAAAATGTTTTGTAAGTTATACTAATCATCAACCTTTAAATTTTGTTAACACTATCATCAATATCTTATATTTTTGTTTCTAACTTAATCTGCACTGGAATTCAGCATGATCAATCTATTTTACGGGATCTAATCAAGATACTGGTTCGGTTGATTTGTTTTTTTTTGTTTTAGGAAGGGCTAAAACGACTGCCCTCATGCCTTAACCATTAATGAAACAACAAAATACAATATTGTTCGGTACTTTATCAATTATGTAAGTTCATTTTTCCTTGTGCAGGTGTATAAAGTGGCACAATTTGTTATTGATTTTACTTTGATCAAAGAAAGAACTTGATCAGCTGCAATTAACTATTATGCATCATATATCTAGTTATGGGAGCCCTTCTAATGAGGACTAGTTGAAGACTTTCTAGTTAACAGTTTAGAAGACCCACTTTACGATTACATTACGGCAAATCAACCGTTGAATGTTTATGTATGCAGGAAAATATCACTACTGAAAATTTTCTTCCAAATCACTAATCGTTAAGATATCGAACTAGATCAAATCAATGGACGATCAAACTTGTCAAACATGAACCGCTCATGTTCATAACTGATAAATCACGATTATGAATGTCTCAACAATTTTCAATTTGGTTGAAAAATTGCATAAATGATCTACACATAAATATCTAAATATCTAATGGTTGACTTGGGAAAATGTGATCGAAAAGTGGGATTAACACATAAGTCCTTAACTAGTTCTCATTTTAGTGGTTCTTATTAGAATGACTCCCCTATAACTATAGCTATAGTAGATTAGATAACGTATCTTTCATCTCTCATTTTACCTATGCTATTGTTATTATTGAAGTCAGATCATGTAACATACTACTATATGCTACATTGTTATAACCAAAGAACTGTAGATACTGCTCCAACCAAAAACCCAAGTTAGAAAGCAATAGGGAACTCAATCACTTACATGATTTAGAATTACCAATCTTTATCTCCTAACTAAGGTCAGAAACTAGGATTTATGCTTGTATGATATGCTTATTTTCAGGATTTTCATGCGCTAAAATGCTATAGTGTGCGCGCACGTGTGTGTGTATTATACGTTAAAATAGACTATATTTATCTTTTTCCATTAGTGTGTAGAGAACGATATATTCCATGTCGGAGTAAAATGACTGTCCATGGAATCTGGTTGGTAATAATTGACTTCGTAGTTAGACTTATTGCCTGAATTGCAATATTATGCAAATTGGAAAGATCTCATTGCTTTTTGGTACAAAAATGTAAAAAGTTGCACACGTTTCTTCATGCAAAGCTATCTGTATGCAAACACTTGCTATATGAAGTATGGGATGGGATCTGATACTGCTCCCCAGGCATTTTGATGCCGAAATCTGGATCCTAATAAATGTACCTCTATAGGCTTGTCTTAGCTGCTTGTTGTCAGAATTAATGGCCATCATATTTCCTAGAATGTAGCTGCTTCTACTGTTTTATAAATGTTTTCATTTGGAAAAGACAAATATTTGAGGGCCTAGAGGCTTGATAGCTGTTGACCAAGTTGAGAAAAACCATTACAGGAGATCCATCAAAAGCAAGTGTTACCCCTAGTGGAAGCTGGAAACTCTGGCCTTTCCGTTTCAGGAGAACAATTCCCAGAAGGCTATGCAACCAAATCTGAATGATAGTGGAAGTCCTGAAGTTGAGAATGCTTCAGAGAGAGCGCGGTTGGTGTGGATAGTAGTAACATTGCTTACACTGAAGGGGATGAAGAAAACAGAAAGGGCAACCTCTCCAACATCTGAGCAGCTGGCATCCTTAAATCTAAATGAAGGAGAAATCACTACTACAAAAATCGAATCAAACAACACCTTTCACACGACGCATCATACTTTTCCGTCGTCTGATTAATTTTTATTTTTTCGGATGTCGTTTTTATAAAATATGTCGTCTGATATGGGCTTATGAATTAGTTCAGAAGGCGTTTAAGGACAAAACCGTTGAGCGGCAAGTTTCCCACCATGTAAGTGGTGCCAAACCCCATCTCAAACCCCAAATTTTTCCCCCAACATCTATTGATCATACATGAAAAATAATAAAATTGTGGTCTAATCAATATGTTTGACAGAAAGGAGGGAGATTTCCCACCACCATTTTTCTCCAACTTCCCAAAGAGGGAAGTCAAATTGATCTCCTAAATTTCAAATGGCCGCATACATACCACATTTTTATAAAATTCTGTTGTGTGAGTCGTTGTCCAAATTGAGAGGGCTTGTCCAAATTAATGTAGGCCGGGCATGAAACACTTTTAGAAAAAAAAAATAACGAAGAACTCAAACCTCCTCACTCTCCCAACAGCGTCTCCCCAAAACCAAAACCTACACTTGAAGTCCATCGGATCCAAGACCTTTGTTCTACACTGACACCAAATTCATCGGATCCAAAACCTACACCTAGACCTTGATTTCCTGAATTTTGGGAATTTTGATTTCTGATGCGATTATTTGTTTGTTGCAGTAAGAAGACCAAGAGGGAGGTCATCGGGCTCAAAGTGGAGGGTCCGAAGATCAGAATCAGAGCTCTGGTTGACGGCGGAGGAGAAATCTGATTTGGTCGAGAGCAGCGGAGGCGCTCATGTGAATACTGAAAAGAAAGACAAAGGTTGGTAGTGAATCGAATCCATTCGAAGCAAAAGGGATAGTGTGATTGATACCGAAATAGAGATGAGCCAACTTTCATCTCTTAGTTTCCGGCCTTATTATGGCTCTCTCAGTTTCTCAGTTAATCGGACTCCCTCTTTTTGTCGCTTCAACCTCCCCTTCCGATGCCCCACTACTAGGTATTAATAATCTCTCGTATCTCTCTCTCTCTCTCTCTCTCTCTCTCTCTCTCTTCTGGGTTCTCATTTCTTACTTGTCTACTTTCATTTGCTTCATTGTTTTTGTCAAATCATGAACTGTAACTGATGGTCTGTAACTGTTATATCTCTGTGAGTACTTGAAACAAATACTCCATGAATTTCTGTGTATTGCATTTGTTCTTGCTTTCATGTGTGTTTTTGATTCAGTAGATTATTTACAATCCTTTGTTTTGTAGCTACTTTACTGTATTTGGTAAAAGTCCTCTATATTTCTGATTCTCTTGGTTGGAATTTGAGTTTACAGTGGATTGCGAGGCAACTCTTTGACTGGAGCACTGTCCCCTGATATGTGTCAATTAACTGGTCTGTGGTACTTGTAAGTATTTTCCTTCTGTATTTCAACCAGTTTTGGTTTCTTTGTGTTCTTTTTGTGTTTATGTTGGTATTGAAGTTTTCTTTTATTCTCAGTGATGTTAGAGGCAATAACCTGACTGGCCCCGCGTCTCGTATCAGATCACCAAAATCAATCTTTACAAGGTTTGTTTATTGCTGGGTTTTGAGAAATGATAGGGATTTGAGATTGGTTTGAATCTTCTGGTTTTGAATTTGATTGCTTGTGTGTAATGTGGGAGTGGATTTTGTTTTGCATTTTCTTGATTGTTTAAGGGTTTAGGGTTTATGCTGGTTTTTCAATTTTGACAGGATGGTAGGCATGGAAAGGCTTGGGGTGTCGTTCGTAAGGAAGGTGGGTTTTACATTTCATGGAATTGACCTTTTTCTGTGCTCGATTTTAGTTCTATTTGCATCAGTAGTAGTTAGCTTTGTTCCATTTGTCATTTATCCTCGTTCTTCTTATATTGTTGACTACTTCATTAGGTTATTAGTATTTCTTCTGGGCTTATCATTCATGCTTTGGTCTTTGATATTTGTACCAGGTTTCAGGTGAAAAAGAAGCAGTTTTTTTTTCGTAATTTCATTACTATTGTAATGTTCGGTGCTATTGGTACATTAGTGTCCTGCACCATCATAGCATTTGGTACGTCTCACAACTCTCTAGCTAGATAAGGTTTCCATGATGTGAAGTACGTATAGCATTAGTGATTTATGAGTCAAAATTGTTCTAGTGTGATACAAACATTTGAATAGTTAGCTTACTGGTCTTTTCTTGGTAGTTAAGCATATACTAAATCTTCAGGTCAAAGAAGTAAGTTGTTGGGTATGTACATATCTGTTCATAATCTTAGAACTTTAGAGCTAAGGTGCTCTGATATTACTTGTTCTTGGGAAATTGGAATGATTTTTGTTTACAAAACGAGTTTGGTTACTGCTTTTGCTTTGTGACATGGCTCACATCAGTGGACTTGTTTGTGCTCTGGTGTGTTTTGGATCCTTTGTGTTCCAAAATTATAGTATTGTCAATTATTCAAGATTTGCTCAAGTATTGTCATTGGCAATGCATATTGGAGGCAGTGATCTTTTTGATAAAGTAGCTACTTTGCGTATCTTAGCTTCCACATTCATGTGATGAGTTAGCGCTTGTAGGAATTACGTCATTCCAAATGATGCATGCATTACGGCTATTTGTTGTTCCCTTGAATTTGGTGAAACATGGAGCACTTAAAGAAGCTTTAGATATAGTCCAGTTTGTTGTTTCCTTTCCTAAATGACGCATTTCCTTTCCTAAATGATGAGAACATGTATAAATTCAGTATTTCATTGACCACATATGTGAATAATTAAGTATATGTTGTTTCCTTTTTTCTAATCTCAGGTACATGATCCTAGCATTGACTGGTGAGAAAGGGTATAATTGAATTGCAGTGTTTCTGTTTTGGCATGTGTACCCCTCAGTGAACTATTGATCCATATGCAGTTGGAACTACAGAAAGAGAGCAAAAAGCTCCTACAGAAGCTTCTAAAGTTAGACTCCAATGAGGCCATGAGAGCAGCAAAGCTTGCAAAGCTAGACTTCTTAAGTAAATTTCTGGATGTATATTGCTAGGAGAGTAGTATTAGATGTACTCCTTTTGTAGATGAAAGATTACCTTTGCACAATCTATTTTGGTGCATGATATGGATTATAACAATTTCTTCTATATATTGATAAGCTACTGTTAATTTGATAATTTTTTATTTCAGTTTCAGCATATACAATGCATTGAATCATTCTATTAGGACAACAATAACCACAAAAAAATTGTCGTATGTGCACAATATTCACAATGACCCAAAAATAAAAACTGTCGTCTGAATTTAAAATAGATCATGGAAACTTTGAAAAACTATCGTCTGAATGAAAGTCACACAACGGGCATAAAATAAAGCGACCTCTGAATTGCAATCACACAACAGTTTCTAAAGTCGCCCGTCTTTTAAAGAATAGTCACGCAACAGCTAATGCTGTCGACAGGCTGCCGAGCCCTTTATACGACGGTTCCCTACAATCGACCTTCATCAGACGGCGCCTCGATATACGACGGTTTGCCTCCATATCAGACGACGGTTTTTAGCCGTTGTTTGATTCAATTTTTGTAGTAGTGATTCCTGATGGTGTAATTTGTTCCATAAGATTTTTCTTGCTTGCATATCTTTGCAATGTGGTTTTCTGATAAAATTTTTGCTTATTTTAATAATACCTATGTAGTATGATTATTTGCTGATAATTGTTGATTAATTGATCAGTCTGTGAGCTTTTAGAATGTTTGTTGGTAATATTTTAGTTGCACCATTCGTTTCGTTTGAATATCTTATATTTTCCTAGTTTTTTTTTTTTTTTTCAGGATATCAAATCGTTGTTCCCTTCTGATTGCAGCCCGTTCTTTGCTGGTTTTGGAAACAGAGATACTTATGAATTCAGCTACCTTAAGGTTGGAATCCCGTTGGGTAAAATCTTCATCATTAATCCTAAGGTAATTAAGACCTTCATGACAACTTAGCAGTTATATTGAAATCTGTAATGTATCTATGTCAAATTCTCCAACTTTTTTTTTTCTGATGATTTGGGTATGCAGGGTGAGATTGTTGTGAACCGTCGTGTTGACGCAAAGACATATTCCTCCCTTCATGCTCTCGTAAATGGCATGTTTCCCCCCACAACCTCCTCACACGAGCAGGTATTGGATCTAGGGCTGGGCATGGGACGGGACGGGACGAAATTGTGGTGATCCCGGTCCCGGACCCGGAAATAAAATTCAGGACGGGACGGGACGGGTCGGGCACTTTTTGAGAATTGATCCCGACCATCCCGAACCCGAACGGGACCGGGACATCCCGAAAAAAAAAAAAAAAAAAAAAAAAAAAAAATTCTCCTGCAATTTCTGCAATTTCCCTGTTTTGCATTTCTACATTTCCATTAAAGCAAGCTGCAACTCAAAGACCAAAGTATCAAAGCAAGCTGCAACTAAAGCTAATGCATTTCTACATTTCCATTAAAGCTAGCTGCAACTAAAGCTAAACAAGAAGAAAAACATGATATAATAAGCTAAACAAAATGGACCAAAGTACCAATTACCAAAGCAAGCTACAACTCAAAGAACTGAAAGAAGACCAAATCTGCATAATTTAATAATCCATTACAGTTCACAATCTGCCACTTCATTGAAAATGTGCACACAACTAAAAGGAATTGAACAAAGTTCAAACATCTATCACATTACTAGCTGCCCCAAGCTTTCCCTTGCCTTTTGCTCTTGGATTTGGAGCTGGACATACATTGGTTTTGCTAGATGCAGTGCTTTCATGCTCTAAAAAAAAAAAGAGTTAGTAAATGCCAATGCACTGGAAATACTGAAAACAGTCAAACACATGTAAAAACTACAACAGTTCATACCTTGCTCAACGTCTTCATAAACTGCCATGAATCATGATATCTCATTAATTGTTTCTTAGAACTAATATTGCAACTGCAATTAAATACATAACACCAACATAACACCTCCAATAATTTAGCTTCTAATAAAATTCCATTTCCAAAACACATCGATATATGGTATTCACAGTTCCACACCTCCTATTAATTAATATAAGAATCTCACTCAAAAGAAACACATTAGTACACCACACCTCCTATTAATTAATATAAGAATCTCACTCAAAAGAAACACATTAGTACACCACACCTCCTATTAATTAATATAAGAATCTCACTCAAAAGAAACACATTAGTACAGAATTAGTACAGAATCAAAAATGGATAAGTTTTCAGAATCAAAAATCTCTATGATCCATCAAAGTTAGCAACTTGTGTATGATTTTCTTGCTTTGATTGTCCATGAACTTTGTTGAAATATCCATACACAATATCATGACAATTGATTTCAGAAAAAAGTTTATGAATATGAGTAATCAAACAGAGAACGAAGCTATCCCTATATGAAGGTTTACAGATCGAGTTACCAGCATATATCAAAATTCATCACATCACAGTAATCATTCTCAAACTTTTGAAAAATAAATTCAGATATTACAAAGTTACTTTCAGATCATTACTAAGCAGAAACTGTAAGAACATTAGATCACTGGTAAATTATCATCCAAAACGGCAAAACAAGAGCAACCCAGAATAAATAAATACCCAGCAAAGCAGCAACTTACCAAGCGTCCAAGCAAGACTTCGACTGAAGGTTGAAGAATAGAACCCAGAAGGCCAGAATATGGAAGAGAGCAAAGGAGGAGAGGCTGGAGTGCAAAGGAGAGGCTGGAGAGCAATCGATCCCAGATATTCGATCGGTGAACTGAAATTGCTGACCAGGAACTTTGGGAAATTGCAATCGATTGGTGTCTCACTGTCTCATATCGCGTCCGCCACCACAGCTTCACTCTCAGACTCTCGGTGTCGGTGATGCTTATGAGCTGAATTGATAGAGGTGAATTGCAGATCACTCGGTCTTGTGCCTTGATGGAGGTGAATTGATCGGTGTCTCACTCGGTTATTGTTGATCGGTGTCTCACTGGCTTGTGGATTGTGAACGATAGAACGAGAGGTCGAGAGGAATGAACAAGAGGTCGAGAGTTATCTGCTAGGTCAAAGTGTCAAACTAAAAAACAAATAAACAAAATGAGTTTTAATACTTCGGGACGGGACGGGTCTTTGCGGGATTCCAGCGACCCAAACCGAAGCCCGTCCCGTTAAAACGGGACGGGCCCAAACAGTGAAAAATTAAGTTTTGAAACCGTCCCGTCCCGGCAATTTTCGGGACGGGTCCGGGTCGGATTCGGTTTTCCGGGTTCAAGTGCCCACCCCTAATTGGATCTGTAACAATTTTCTGTTTTAAATTTGTTGCTCTTTGGCCATGCTAACATATTTTAAAATATCCAAGTCAGGAGGAACCCCTCTGACCATGCTTTCCTTCTCCTGTTGGATTACAGGACGACTTTAATTCGTCGAATTTCTGGAAACTCCCACCACCTGATGTCAGCTGAGGTATAAAACAGGGAAAATTCTGTAATAGATTTATAAATGTGATGTTGTCAATTTTAATTTAGTACTCGCAAGTGCACGAATCAAGTGTAGAATAAATGTGCAAGCACAAGGTCATTTCCTCAAGGATTGATTGAAACAATCTTGTTATGACAAATGTGCTATACTTAAGTGAAACAAACTGATTTTTATGGTGTGATAGAGTTTTAAACAAAAAATTAAAGAAAGAAAAACTAAAATTAAAGACAAGAATGATCGAGCAATGAGATTCTTTAGAGTGTAAGAACAGATTATGAAGATGCTAAAGCATTGAATCCACCACCTAATACTTCTATCCGATTCTCTAGTTGATAACAATTGAATTCCCTAGATTTTATTCTATTTCATGCGTTGAACATAGGTAACTTGATATCGTGGATAGTTTACAGAAGTAGAAGCATTATGTCCGTATGGATTACTATTGTCTTGTTAATTAATGCGTTGGAATATAAGGTCTCATATGGAAAGAGTTTTTCTCGAAACTAGTTAAATTCTTTTCTTTTAGCCTTAGTCACTCGATCAACTTTGACCTGAACAGTTTTGGTTGGCTCAGAAACCCAATCTTGTGCCTCAGTTATGACTAGTAGCATGATACTGCATTGGTTTTCCTTTCATTTCCTTTGTCACAAATGGTATATGTGTCTCCATACCCATAAAATTTCATGAATTGGAAGTTCAGCTGGCATCTAAAGCATATAATTCAAAGTCTGCTGTATAAATTTGACTAAATATGTTGCTATAATAATTATATTTATAGTCTTTGTAGCCTCTAGTTATATTGTTGCTATATAATGTTCTAGCAATTGAAAAGTTTGGTAAGTCTTTTGATATCAGTTGCTCTACTGGACTTGAAAGAACATATAATTCACGGAATGGGGACTATGGTGGTAATGTATGCTATTTTTCCAGCAAATGACTGACTTTGTTTTTTTGGTTTCAATTTTTGTTTTTGCTTTTCTATTACATTGGAGACTATTGTGCTTTACAATTTTTTAATTTTTTCTATCTACATAATTTTTTTGTTCTTCTTTTTTCATATGTGGTGGCAAGGTATGAAAGACTTCCCAAGATGAGCAAAACCGCCTCAAAGCTCAAGTCTTTAACAACTCAAGTCCTCAATTTTCAAAAAGCAAGCTTCTATACTGCAACATTTGCAGACTGTGAAGAAGAACCACAAAACCCAAAGAGACCCAAGTAGATGGTACATTTTCATGCACCATAAATGTGCCATGTTTTGGAACAATATAAATGTGTATCAAGTACTTTTGATGTTCAAATTAGATGGGCATGCATTAGAATGCTTTTCTTATTTAAATGTTGGCTTGGATGATCGGGACATGCACCCCTTTTTCTTTTGAAGTTTAAAGTATTGGTTAGATTACTCATTTAATGGTTTGCAATGTTAATATTTGATGAACTACTGCTCATTTGGTAAATGGACCAATTTAATGCACAATTTAATTCAGGAATGAATTGTTCAAATGATCAGACAACATTATATCACAATTCAATGTTGTCTGAATGGCCAAAAAATGGGATAGCCTAGGGGTCGTCAACGGGCCGGGCCGGGCCTTGTTATATTTTTAAATAATAGCGCGCCGGGCCGGGCCGGGCTTTATTAAAAATAGACGGATCCAAGCTCGTCCATATAAAGCGGGCTTTGCGGGCTTTTTCGGGCCGGGCCGAGCTTGGCCTTGCGGGCTTTATGTATAAATAAATATTTAAAGACACAAATATTTTTTTTTTAATCAAGCTTTGGAAATTCATTGGATAATGATCAAATACAATCAAAGATAACATATCTATAATTCTATATTGTACCAAAAAAAAAATTTATTTATATATAGATACTAATTTATTGATAAATAAATTTTTAAAGGCACTAATTTTTTATAAATCTATATTTATACATCATACACTCCAAAGAGCAACATATAGCAATTCAAAGAAAATGAGAAAACTGACCTTTGGATGTGATTATTACAATAAAATAAGAGTGTGGTTAAAAAGTTAGTCAATTTCACCATAGTTTCAAACCCGATCAGATTGGTCAACTGTAGTCACTTGCATGTTTTCTTGGTTGACCGATGGCGTGATGAACGCAAAACTTGCTTATTTTTTTACATCACGTTTGTAAATATTTCATCGATGGATGTGTGTGGACATAAGATAAAAATTTCTTTTAATTACAAATACGTTGGCCTATACTAATTTGTCTCCTAAAGTTGTATGACTTATACATTGCATTTAAATTGTTGAGGTCCATTCTAAAACAACCGTGAAGTGGAAGATGAATTTGGAGAAACCAACCGCTCGATTGAGAGATTGTAATATTTTATGGTGGTTGTAAAAAATCTAGCCAATTTGGCTATCGTTTCGAATTCGATCAACTAGGTCAAACGTAGTTACTCTTATAAACCTATATTTTATATATCATACACTCCAAAGAGCAACCCCTATCAATTCAAAGAAAATGAAAAAACCGACCGTTGGATGAGTTTATTACAATAAATTATGAGTGTGATAAAAAATTTAGCCAATTTCACCATATTTTCGAATTCGATCGGATTGGTCAACCGTAGTCACTTATATGTTTTCTTGGTTGACCGATGGCGTGACAACCGCAAAACGTGCTTATTTTTTCACATCACGTTTGTATATATTCCATCGATGGATGTGCATGGACATAAGATAAAAAAAATTAATTTTAATTACAAACACATTGGCCTATACCAATTTTATTCCTAAAGTTGTATGACTTATACATTGCATTTAAATTGTTGAGATCCATTCTAAAACAACCATGAAGTGGAAGATGAATTTGGAGAAACCAACCGCTCGATTGAGAGATTGTAATATTTTATGGTAGTTGTAAAAAATACAGCCAATTTGGTTTTCATTTCGAATTCGATCAACTAGATCAAACCTAGTTACTCTTCTAAACCTATATTTATATATCACACGCTCCAAAGAGCAACCCCCTATCAATTCAAAGAAAATGGGAAAACCGACCGTTGGATGTGATTATTACAATAAATTATAAGTGTGGTTAAAAATTTAGTCAATTTCACCATAGTTTCAAACCCGATCGGATTGGTCAACTGTAGTCATTTGCATGTTTTCTTGGTTGACCGATGGCGTGATGAACGCAAAACTTGTTTATTTTTTTACATCACGCTTGTAAATAATTCATCGATGGATGTGTGTGGACATAAGATAAAAATTTCAATTTTTAATTACAAATACGTTGGCCTATACTAATTTGTCTCCTAAAGTTGTATGATTTATACATTGCATTTAAATTGTTGAGGTCCATTCTAAAACAACCATGAAGTGGAAGATGAATTTGGAGAAACCAACCGCTCGATTCAGAGATTGTAATATTTTATGGTGGTTGTAAAAAATCTAGCAAATTTGGTTATCGTTTCGAATTCGATCAACTAGGTCAAACGTAGTTACTCTTATAAACCTATATTTATATATCATACACTCCTAAGAGCAACCCCTATCAATTCAAAGAAAATGGAAAAATCGACCGTTGGATGAGTTTATTACAATAAATTATGAGTGTGGTAAAAAAATTTAGCAAATTTCACCATATTTTCGAATCCGATCGAATTGGTCAACTGATATTTATATATATATATATATATATATATTATATAGAAGTATAAGAACTTCCACACACACACACACACACACACACACACACACACACACACACATATATATATATATATATATATATATATCTATATATATATATATAAACACACACACACATACATGATATATATATATATATATATATATATATATTTATAAACGCACACACATATATAGATATATCTATATATATTTATAAACGCACACACATATATAGATAGCACACACACACACACACACACACACACACACACACACACATATATATATATATATATAAACACACACAAATATATATCTATATGTGTGTGTATATATATTTATAAACACACACACACATATCTACGGGCCGGGCCGGGCTTTTAGTCCTCAGGGCCGGCGGGCCTCCATCGGCCCACTTGATCCACGGGCTTTTTGATGAGGCCTAGGACAGCCACTTACTGCAATCATTCATATCAAACATCAGATTTATAACAAATTAGTGTATTCTAATATTTACTCATACAACAGAAGCAATTGCTCTGTTGTCCAAAAACTAAATCATACAACAGTTGCAATTGAACTCCGTTGTCCAAAATGTTGATCATAAAACAAATATAGTCCAAGCACTGAAGTTTGAGGATCAATCAAACAACACAAAAAATAAAAGTATGTTGTCTGATATGCTTAACATACAACAGCTTGAAACCAAGCACTGTTGTCTGAAGGCAGCACTTCAACTGTTGCGCAGCTGCGCATGGCATCTGCCGAGCCATCACACAACAGTTATAACACATACCCGTTGCCTGTTTGTTTCTTAGACAACTGTGTTCCACTGTTGTCTGAATTTTCAACAGACAACGGCTCGCTCTACAACGGTGGCACTCCAAATCACACAACAGTTTTTGTCTGTCGTCTGATAAGTTTTTTGTCACGCCCCGAATTTTGAATAATAAATTCAAATCCGAAACATGAATAATTACAATTACAAAATCCAAATCTCGAAACTTCGAGTTCATTATTACAATTCACTCTCACAAGCAATATTGTAAAGCTCAAATGAGCATAACACACCTCACAACGTACAATTGCTGTAAAACTCTAACAATTGCTCTAACCGCACGATCACCGTCCTGGTTCTCCTGTCCTGTAGGATTACCCGCTACACAATTTGAATAGTGTACCGGGAGTTGCAACAACACAAAACCCGGTAAGCTTTTGACAGCTAGTATGAGTAAACAAGAAAGAACTGTTGATTTATTAAATTACAAGACCACCACAAACCCACGTTACTTTCTCACTCTCATATATATATATATAGACACTTATGAGTTACTCTCAATTTCCCCCATAAGGTCACTCAATATTTGGCAGACAGAC